>NC_058413.1:40889246-41080451 GCF_002201575.2 Neomonachus schauinslandi
GTTTAAAAATTAATTCTGAGGAAATGGGTACATTCTCCAAATTCTTGGACTGCTTTGATTAAAAATCAAAGAGAGAGGTTAAGAGCAGGAGGTCTGAATGAACCCCTGGAGCCAAGGACTGCCTTTCCCTTAGGAATACAGTTCTCAGAAGCAGATGCTGTATGCTTTGGTCTCCTCTGTATAAAGAGTGATTCCCTCTTCTGCCTATAACTTTTGGGACATAGTAGCCTATGTATTTTACCCTGTAGATATTGTCCTAATCAGTAGTCTACTTAGCACTGGGTCATGGGTATATTGCTACCAGAAAACTATTCCATGGAACTTTTATTTATTGTTATTTATAAAAATTCAGAATCTCTTTCTTTCAGAATTTTTTTTTGTTTGAGTCAAACTATTTTTCTGTGAAGTTTTATTTAAAGGAATTTACATTCATTTAATACCTACCAAATACTAAGTACTTGCACATATATTAATTTAATCTTCACATCTCTTCAAGGAAGAGTTATCTCTAACTTGACAGATGGAGACGTGGAAGCTCAGAGAGTTAGGTAACTTCTCAAGTTCACAGATGTAGTAAATGAGAGGTCTGAGATTTAAATCTCTACTCTAAACCTTCCACTACACCACACTCTCTTCTTATGGCAATAGATTCTGTTAAGACTGGTAGCAGTTTTCCAGTTTCTAGGCACCATGGATGCACATCAAAGAGTTACTTTTGAAGAAATAAAAAAATTTAAAAAATTAGGCATGGTAACTAAAAGTTTTTTGATTTTGGGAAACTGTGAGGTGGTGCTTATATGAGAAGAAAAATTAGAACTGGTAACAATGCAAGATTCTTTCCCATAACAAAGCTTGAAAAAAACTAGAAGTTCTGTGGCTTGATAGGTGTGCATTGGGTACTTGGTAAAGAATCCCTGAGTATGCAAGACAGTAGGTCATCATACTTGTCGTTTATAATGATAAACTCAAACAATTTTGTGTAATGATTCATGGGAACAATTAGATTCTCATGTTCTCCTGGAGCTGTTTGTGATAAGATGTTACCAGCAAATGCAAGTGAGAAACTTACAGCAAATAGCTATAAGGAAGGGAGGGACGGTGAAGGTAGGGAGGGAGAAATACATGATAGCTGCAATTTAATTACTTGTGAAACTAGACTATTTGGTGTATATAAAAAATGTGGACATTTGGGTTGGTGGTGAAAACCTTTCCTCAGCTTTCACATTCAATTATAATTTATAAAAATGCAAGTTCTTGTGTATGAGTTTTTTTTTTTTTCTATTTCGTTCCCCCAGAAGTTAGGGTACATGTAATGTTGTATGGCAGTCAGATTTTAAAGGGTCGTGTGTTAAATATATACTGCTCAAGTACCTCATCTCATTTTTTTCAAGGCTGTCCTCAACACCTTTGTAATGAGACAGCTGCAGTTGTATCTGATGCTTCTGGTGTGGCCTTTCTGGTAAGAGGTGGAAGGTAGAAATTGGATCTCACGTTTCTGTAGACCTTGAAATGATTGGGCAGCGACATCCTTATTTTATCTCACAATTGTCTATGGAAGAATATAGTTAAATGTTGACTATCTAGACTAACCAGTAAAAGCATGCTAGGGAATGCATGGATAGTTAACAACAAACAAATATATGTTAGAAAATTTACCATATAAAAACTACAGTGAACCTCTCAGCTTTGTGTGCCAATACCTTTAACTATTTCCATAAATAATTTTGTTGTCAAGCTGTTTAGAATGAGAGTCAAATGAATTAGTTAGAGGGTTGGCACCTCTACTCTTTTCTCTCTCTTTCTCTGTTTTTTTTTTTTTTTAATAGTTGTTAACCAATAATTAAACACCTTCACCTGTAGAAGGAAGGAAAAAAATAACAAATCCTTTGACTAAGCTTAGATTAAATGAGAATCCAGAATATCTAACTGTAATATTAAAAATAGGAAGTATATACATTAGTAAAGAAAAATTCAGATGATAATTGAAAATAGTTAATAATTTATTTAATTTAGAATTACTGTTAGTTACCTTTAATTCTAATAGCATCAGCCCTGGAGTTAGACCACTTGAGTTCAAATTCTGCTTTTTGTTTTTACAAGGTGTGACTTTAGGCAAATTTTAATTTTTAAAAAAATAAATGTTTTTGTGCCTTGGTTTCCTTATCATAAAACAAGGACAATGACATTATCTAAATCCTAGAACTGTTCTGAGAACTAAATGAGGTTAATACATGTAGCAGTGCTCAGTGCAGTGACTAGTACTTTCTAAGCAACTAGTAAATACTATTCATGCATCTTTTCAGCCATCTCTCCAACATCCATCCATCCATCCATCCATCCATCCATCCATCCATCCATCTAACTTTCCAGTGTTTTTAACAACATAAATTGATGATTTTGGAGGGACTTTCTTGCCATCGAATATGTGGAACTTTTAAGTTATGAGATGAATTTTACTGGCCAGGGGTGGGAGAAGAAGAGATAGCCCTGGAAAACCAAGTTAGGTACAGAAATCTAGGGGCTTTACTTTAAATCCTCTGGTTAAATATGATACTCTAAATTTATTTCTGCCTATTCATTTAATAATATTTAAGTAATTGGGCAAAAAATATTTATTGAGTGTTTTCTTTATGCAAAGTATTGTACTAGGTACTTGTGGGAATACAGAGAAGCCAGGATTTTGTTCTTGCCCTTGAAAGTTTTGTACTCTGGTTGGGATTACTTTTAAGAAATACAGTGATATTACACTTTTTAAAAAGATTAAGTAAGATAGTATGCATTAAGTGTGGAATGAGTGACATAAAAACAAATTTTCAGAGCACTTATTAGGAGTGATTAGAAGAGGGGTGGATCATAGTTACTTGGAATTATCTCAATTCCTTTCCTAGTGATAAGAAAGGAGGATGAGGGAAGTAGGGGGAGGCAGGCAGAATAAAGGTGGGGTTGGGGGGGGCAGCAATAAGTGAAGCCTGAGTCTATCAGTCTAGTTAGAATAGAAGGTTAAAGTGTAGAATACTAGAAGATAAATTTAGAAAGATTGGTTGATTCTGAATGGAGGGTCCCGAATGCCAGAGTCAGGAGTTTGAACTTTTTTTTGTCATCAGGGGAAAGCCACCAATGTTTCTTGGTCAAAAGAGTGGTTTGATGAAGGGAATAGCAGTAAGATTGATTTGGAGGGGGAGAAAATGAAATTAAGGAAACCAATTTAGAGTCTGCTGTAAGAGTCTAGGTATGAAGTGTAATAAAGCCCTACTCAGGTGATTATGAGCATGGTAAGTAGGTGTGAGCAGAAGAAATTTTCTTAAGGAAGAATTGATGGAACTTAATGACAGTCTGACAGTGAGGAACAAGAATAAAAGAGGAGACAGATGCAGTGTCATGTTTTGAATTTGGTTGATTCCGAGAATGATGCTTTTCTGGGTGTGAATGAATGAGGGAGGGTGTTGAAGAAAATAATGATGAAACTAATTTTAAGTTTGTTGAATATGACATAGCAGAGTACATCTTGGTATAAATGTCTAGCAGTCATTTGAGGACTGTTGTATTTCAGGAAGATGAGAGAGCGCTCAGTGTTGGGTATATAAATATAAAAATTATGATTTAAATATTAAGGAATGAGATGTTTGACAAAAAGAGCATAGAAGAAGGGTAATGTTTAGGTTGGCAGCATTAACATGTGAGTGGTATTTTCTGTGATTATGTATTCACCTTAAGTTTGAAAAATAAGCTGTTTGCCCATCTCTCCTTCTCTGATTTTCCCTCTTTCTTTCCAATATTAGACAATATGTAGACAATACTGATTGTGTGCACTGTGCGGGGCACCGATGATCCAGTAAAGAACAAGACAGACATGATCTCTAATCTCATGGAACATATAGAATAAGCTTCCTTTTTAAGAAAAAAATAAAACAAAACCTTTTAATATTTTCTATTTTTCTTCCACTGGGTGTAAGCTTATGATAATATCTTTGCAAGCATTTATCTCCCTAGGAATTGAAGACATTCTATGACAACAGGTTTTTCTTTTTTCTTCCTCTTGTTGATCCTTTTTAATTATTACTATATTGTATGGAATATTCTGCAGGAGCATAATTTAGGAATGTATGAAGTTACTTATCACTGAAGTTCAAAAAACACTGATCGCATCCCCTGTGCTGGGCTGTTTTTATTTTGGTAAGCTTGTAAGTAGGGTTTCCTGGGCCAGGGTGGTGGGGAGGAAGCTTTATTCTATATTTTGAAAGTGGGCAATGTCAAGAAAAAGATCTTTTCCTAAAACAGTCTTATTTCTCAAATCCAGACTTCTTTTAATGATGTGAAATGTATCTCAAATCGCGATAAAACTTGTAACTAGAGATTGGATTTTTGTTTCCCTCTTTTTCTCTCATCTTCATTCTGCTTCTGATTAAGCCATAGAGTCAATCCAGTGTCTTCATCTCACACTTTTCTCCACTCTTCCCTTATAAAATGGGGTAATGGTGGAGTACGAGTGAAGAATAAGATTGATTGGCCATTTCAGATTTATAAAGGATGAAATGTCTAAATTTATATGGTAAAATTCAAGCTCAGGGAATCCTATGTTGTTGATGGTCCCTGATTCATTCCACTTGCGCTCTGGTGCAGTGCTTCTTCCTCTCCTTCTACTGACCCATTTGTTATTTTGTGTGTGTGTGTGTGTGTCGGAGGATTAAAAAAGATATTGTTTAGAACAGAAGTATCGGGTAAAAATGGAATATCAGGCAATAGCTGTAAGTGGTCATATATCTGTTAAAAGGAGGACATTATTGATGAAAGAAGAAAACGCCTATGTGTGGAGTGTTTTCAGAATGGGAAAGATAGTTTTTTCCATATTGGAAGGAATGATATAAATCTGAATGTTTTAAATCTTGAATTAGATATAAGATCACTTTACGAAAAGAGCTTTTAAAAAAGCAGTTTGTTTGGAGCAACATCTATATTTATGTCTTCGGAATCTTCAGGGTATGGGAGAACCTTGTCAAATTTTCAGTGCTTTAACACTAACCCAGTTTTGAGTTACTGAAATCACTTTCATAGTGGGCCAATCTGGCCAAATTTGGACAAGAATTCCAGATGCTGAGTGTCTCAATAATAGTTGTAGACATGTACCCTATGCTTGGTTATTTTTCTAAACTTGGATAGAGATATTAAATCAATTTTGTTAGGTGTTGCTTTTCATTTTAGTTTAACGTAAGACTAATAAATCTTATTGTTAAATAACAAAGATTGCATCATAGCCTTCAGTATTAAAATGCACTCCTTTTTGGGGGAAGCCAGATAGATGTGTTTACTCTGTAGAGATTTAGATTTGATTTTTTGTTTTCTTCATGGTAATTATGTTTGCACTTTGCTGATCACTAGCTGTGCATTATTACAATGGAAGGTGACAATTTGATTGTCTTCAATTGGAGAAACAAGTAATTTTATATTCACTAAGCTGTCAGGTAACACTAACTCACAGTACTAAGAGCTCCTGGCAATGCAGCTTGGCACCTATATTTAACTGCTTTGATGCTTGTGTAACCTCCGCTGAATCAGAAATACTTTGCCTGCTGGAAATGGTTTTCAGGGTTGTACAATGAGGTTTTCATTAAGTAGACAAACTGAAAATGAACTGCAAAGCCATGGTTGTTTCTCTCCTCCCCTTTCCCCTTCATCCCTCCTTTATCCCCTCCCCTTCCCTTGCCTCACCCTCCTCTTATTTGATAGGAACGTAAAATTTATACCTTATTTCATTTACGTGGAAGAGAGGAATTGCTGGATTGCTTTATTTAGCTGAAGGAAAACCTCAGAGATTAACTTCTTTATGTAGTTTTGTTCATGGTCATCACACGTGAGCCTTCATTTTTTGAAACAATCTGTCCAACATCAATTCTCATATTTCTCTTTTTTTTCTGGCAATACTAAAAAGTGAAAATAGAGGTAAGAATGGAAAAGCATACAGTGACAGCTTCCTGTCCTTTCTCTCTGAGAAGTTATTGTTCTGGTTTATGATTTTTATTAATAAGTGGGTAGTTATCTTTAATTGGGCTTCTAGAGTAGTGGATAGGTTTCAAGCTGACAAAGACATGTTTGGTTTTCACTTTAAAAATTATGGTTTTCATTTCATGTGAAGAGGAGATTCAAAGTAAGCATATATAAATAAACTCATTTTGCTACTATTGTAGACAGTTTTCATTCAAGCCACATTGAGGTCTTTTGGTTGAGCTATAAAGTCATTGTGCTTGATTAAAATCCTCTAAGTTAGTGTGTATTTATAGTAGCCATTGTTTGGTTTTGCTCTATTGTTAAGTGACTGATTTTATTTATAAATTCTGGGCCTGGCTTTCCAAAGCAAAGATCCCAACAAGTTACTGGTAGAAAAACTGTGAGAAAAATTCAGTATTACTATAAACAGAAGTATAGATAGAGGTTACATGAAGTCAAGTTGTTTTGATCTCCAGAAGAAACTGGATACTCAGAAATACATGTAACAATTACAGGTTTTCCATAGGCAGTCAGGCAGGCAGGCTAGTCTTTAGGCTGGTTGCCTGCCTCTTCCAGCAGATACTAACCAATTAGACAGAGGTGGTTACGTGATGTAACATTATCAGGAGAAACAATTCATGAGTCAAAGCATTCCAAGACATATGAGCTCTAGTCCAAAGAACAGTCTTAAGCTATATAAAGTGACAGCAATATTGTCAGCTAAATATAAACTCTAGAAACACAAACTTTGATGACTTGAGAAGAATCTGTTCCAGGTAGTCTCTGTTTTGTAAGAACCTCAGAAGGCCTTTGGAGACAATTTTGGTGCTTTGGTGTGAAAAATTAGAAACCTTAGATAAGTCAGAATCTATTAATTTAAGCCCCTTCTTAGACATACTTCAAGGGCCTCAAGCGTATTTCATTTGCCTCATCTCTCTTGATCTAACAGATAAATCAGTGAATTTTCTTCTAACAGATATTGTCTGTATATGTTACCATGTATATTCTGAAAGAGCCACTACAAACTTTAAAAGATAGGTTTATAACTCTCCAAGGTAGCTCTGAAAGCAGTTACCTTCTTTTTCACTGAATTTTCTCAGTTACTTATTAAACAGATGAAAGAGAGAGGAAAAACCTGGCAGAAGCTGAGGGAAGTTTGGGGGTGGAGTTGGGGAGAGGAGGTAGTGCTGGATAAAATACAAAGAATCAGCAACCACTCTCAGCCTTTACCCTAATGAAGCAGGAAAAGTTTTGAGAGGGATGTCTTCATTTTAATGTCTGGAATCGGGATCCTTCCCCATCCCTCAATCCTTAAATATGGGAATTAGAGGTGCAGGAAAAATCATTCTTTGCCCTAGGCTGGGTGGACTGGCATCCTTTGTAGGGGTTCCTAAGTATTGTGCATTTTGGCAGCAAACATATCTGTTACTCATGCTCAAAATGAGAGGCACTGTGTTATATTTTTGGAAAATTAGTTGTTTATTTCTTAGTATCAGATCAATTGCAGCATTAAATTAACAGTGAATTATCTGACAGAAGTAAGTCTACCGGGGTAGCCTGGGGCTGAGTTGCAAAAACACATGTGAATATTGGCCTGAATGTTTAATTTTTTCTTTAAGTAAACCAACTATTAAAATGTTGCCTTATGTTAAAAACTGAGCCTCTTTTGAATAAATGTAATACACCTAACAAGTGAATGCCATTTGATAATTATCTTAGAAGTAAGGAAAACATTTTTAAAAATTAGGTTAAAAATATTGTTCCAATAAATTCAATGGCTCTTTTTGATACCTATGTAAAATCATTTTGAAATGGATTCTTCCCAGGCAATAGTTAAAAAAAAAAAAGTAATTTCAAGTGGTGAAGCCCTAGGAGAAAATTGTTTTAAAATAATCCTAACCTTTAAACATTTACAAATAACTGTTTCTTAAAAATAACAACAGCAGGTCAGGCTGGTTTAAAATTCTAGAGAATTTGATTTTCTGAGATAGAGGGCTTAATGTATAGATATCCATATCCTTACCATTTTACAAAGTCTTGGACCAGCTTATCTTAATTTCTTGTTAAAGAACATAAAGTAAATTTACTGTCTGAATAAATTTGTGATGGCTTAAACATTCAGATTTTTTACTGGGGTTTTGGATTGAAGTAAAATAATTATCATCTTTCTAGAGATACTCCTACTGACTTCCTAGAAAACATTATCCATTACTGGAGACTTTATTTCCAACAATCTCATTCCCAAAAGTCCTAAGCCCTGAAGTTCTTCCCAATGGCCTGGCATCCTGGGAATTCACTTGATCTGGGCAGAGACATTTCAAACTCGGGGAACACATGATGGGAATTTAGTTTCATGTGTCCCAAAGATATGTAATTCTCTTTGGAGGTTTTACTTGATAATAGCTATGCCCCAGAAAACCATCTTGTTTAACCAATGTGATAAGTTGACAATGTAGTTTTTCTCTCTGATTATAATGTACTCTGTGTAGTCAATACACTAGTACCATGTGAGTGTAATTTCCTCTTTTATTTTATCTCCAATGCACTGTATTATAAATAAACAGTTAAAAAAAACACCAAACAAATCTGTTGCATCTCCTTTTAAGATTGTACCACTGTAGACACTTGTTCTAGTAAAGTAGAATTGGGCGCATTTGATTGCATTTAAATTTTTCATGCTTCAGCAGTTTGGCTGGGAGCACAGTAAAGAAAAATCCCATGAGCGAGGATAGTTTAGAATAATAGAACTTGATTTTGTGTATTATAGCGGCAACATTTGCGCTGCTTTAGTTAGGGTTGTGTCAGCACTTCCATTATAAACCCCTGTTTTCAGGGGGTATAACTAGGGAGATTTTTTTTTAATACAAATTAAAAAAAAACAATTCATTTGAATGATTTTTAAGTTATAATAGTGCAAAAATAAAACAAAGTAAAGTCACATAGGAATTGACCATTTTCACAAGGATTTTGATTCTTTTGCTTACTAGTTTTATATGACAGCAGCTAAAGTAAGCTACAGTTCTAATACACGGGGTGGGGGGTGTAAAAATTTTTGTAATGAAAAATTACTAAATGAGCATTACAAATAAAAGTGAGCATCCCAGGTGACATTTTAAAACATTAACACCAAGTGCATATTTGATTTATGAGTTTCTAAAGGAGAGTAGCCATGGTGCAGTGGTTATAATGAAGGCATTACCAAAAGTCAAGTATCTTTGCAGCTTCCAGAATAGTTTAGTTGGTCTAGTAAAATGTTTTAAAAAAGGAAAGCTAAAGTAAAGAAATGAATGAGGATGTAATCAGTAAGTTGAAGGATTCTTTAATAAAGTAATTGTGTAAAAAGTAATCAATAAATTGAATCTAATAATCAGGAAATTTAAGACTTACTTAATAAACTTTGCTTTAAAAAGTATGTGTACACATTTTCCTTTTAAAAATACAACAAAACTACCAAACTACAACAATTAAAAACCAATCTGAAAGAAGCCAACAATTTTATCAAAAGGAAATGCCTGCAGGGGAACAATACCGCAAAATCACCTTTTTCTCTGCTAGCAACGCGTTGAGAACTGTGGTAGAGTAAACTCAAGAAATTAAATAAAATATGATACGGTAAAGTATGCTCCTTGGAACAAAAATGTTAGTTCCTTAGGTAAAGGGAAGGATTTTGAAGTTGAGTATGCCTTCCTTGGTTGTTAACCGTTATTGCCCTAACATTCCCCCTCTCCTTGTCCCCGAACGATGGTGTGAACTGAGGATGAACAGTCAAATTTAATATTGCTTTCTTTTTTTTTTTGGCAGCCTATCTTTTATTTGCAACCTTGATAGACATTTGTATTTGTAGGTGCAAAATAAAAGACAAATTGTGTGATGTTGTAAATAGGTAGCTTTCCTGAATGGTCACTGGAGGAATCACCAGAAGACTGTTGATGAAGTAGAGGTGAAGCCTTTCCTCACTAATTGTATTCAGCGTGTAATTTCTAAACTTCCCTCTGAATTTTGATTTTCAATTAACACTCCCCATTTGAAGATAATTTTCTATTTAATGTAATTGCAGGAAATAATTTATTGGCTGATTAAGACTGAGGGCCCAGCCTTCCTTAAGAAAACATTCTAACAAACCAGCCTTTAAACTCAACCCAGCTTTGGACAGATTTAGTCTATTTTTACAGCTGCATGGTTGTGTTTAATTAGGATTGTGCACTATTGTTCATTGGTGCAGCTTATACTTGAAATTATTCTTAAGAGACTTTTCATTTTGGGTTTTGTGTCATGATTAATTTATACTAAAGCAACAATCACAGATACTGCTATTGGAAGGAGCCAAGTCACTTTATAATAGAGGATGTTTGTTGGGGAGCTAAAGTCACACTGAGTTTTGGCTTATGACTTTCAATTGTATTTAACTGTTTTAAAAGGCAGCAGTAAATTCATTCTTTTGTTTTTAATGTGAATGATTACATTATTGGTACTGTCATTATCTGAACTATGAAAACACTCTTGTTGTTTATGGTAAACTCTGGATAAATTTGCAGACCAGTTATAATTTGTCTGGCTTTACTGTAGTATTTGCAGTGATCCCTGTACAATGAAAAACATCCTTTGGTATCACTTTCCATATGTGTATATGCATTTCTCCACGTGCTAGTTTTGATAGAAATTAGACAAGAATATACTTATCTGATTCTTTGATATAGTACTCTTTAGAACATTTATTTCTTTCTTCTCAAAGAAAATATAGACATTCTTCTGTACTTCCTTTCCCCCATTTTATTTTCTAGTATCAAGTCTAACAGATGAAATTTTATTATTTGTAGAATGATTATTATAAGTAGGTATCAGCATTTTAATATGTTTCAAAGCACTTCAAAAGCCTGTAATACTTTTATTTAGAACTGTGCATAATTAGATTAGCTGATCTTATATTAATTTTTTTCACTGTAGGATACTAAATCTGAGCCCCCTCATTAATTGTGAGAAATTTAGCATTAGCTGTTAAATCCTATGTGAAACATGGGCTGCTACATAAAAACTACTGTTTAAATTGGAATTAACTTAATTATTTTTCTTTGCACTTGATATTTCCTTCACTGCAATATTCATGAAAGCATGTGACAGATTTGTAAATTTAACTGTTAATCTCAGATTTCTAGACCCTTTAATCAGTATTTATTTGTCTGTAGAAACAGTACTAGCAAGTTAATGATTTGCTAATTTGAAAAATGCTCATGTGGTTTCCTATGTTAACTGATTTGTGCATTTTTAAAAAAATGGTATGAAATCAATTAATGTTAAAGAGCAATTAAGGTGGAGATTTTATTCCTTCGTTACACAGCAATTTTAGAGCTAAAGATGCTATAAACTGAAACAACAAAGTTTTAGAAAAAATACTCAACTGTCTTTTCTTTTAAGTTATAAACCTCTGGTGTTTTTATTTCTAAACATTTTGTTAAGAAAATCATATTGACAAAGCACAGAATGGAGATCTTGTGCAAAATGCAGTCGATGTTTACTTGTGGGTACATAGATGAGTGTTTGGTAATTGTTTTTGCAGTTTTAAAAATATGGTGTATAGTAGGCATTTTACTATTTTCACAGTAAATGCTTTGAATTTTGTATGTACTTTCTAATATAAAATAGAGGCATAGTTATTTCATATATTTAATTCAAATGTTACAAAATTGCCCTAAGACTAATCTAACATTATCAGCCACTTGATCAATATGTCACTTAAAAGTTAAGTTGCAGTAGTTGACACATTTTGAAAATCTTTAAAAAAAGATCAGATTGACACTAAACAATGTTAGGCCCTGGCACTCATAATACAAGGTATAAACTAAGAAGTCAAGACCAAATTTGGTTAGGACTTTCAACATGTATTATGTACTCTCCTGATTGTATTTTCTCACATAGACTTCTTTTGTTCCCACATAAAGCATGAGAGAAATTTGGATATTTCTACTTTAAAATCATCCTCCAAACTGGCTTATTTGTCAGTTCATTCACTTATTTATTTATTTTTTTCCCATTGTTAGCCATCAACCTAATTTGATAATCTAGTTGGAAGAACTGGGAGGAAAAATACACACATACGTATACTATATGTTATGAAAACTTATTCCTCGGAAATGTCCTTTGTGGATTGTTAAGGAGGAAGATGTGTAGCAATTACTAGGAAGAGGTTTGTGGAGTTGAAAGCAGAGAGGGAGAGTAGAACAGATAAGCTAAGTTCTTTTTCAAAGTGGTTTAGAGTAGCTCATAAACAACCTGAAGTTAGAGAACGTACTTTTTTTTTTCTGAATTAGTCAAATGTAAGGGATAGTTTCTTCTTCTGTCATTGACAGCCTTTTTGAATCCATGTTCTTTCCCTCTTCTGCAGAAGAATGTCTTCCAAGCAAGCCACCTCTCCGTTTGCCTGTGCAGCTGATGGAGAGGAAGCGATGACCCAAGATTTGACCTCAAGGGAAAAGGAAGAGGGCGGTGATCAACATGTGGCCTCCCATCTGCCTCTGCACCCCATAATGCACAACAAACCTCACTCTGAGGAGCTACCAACACTTGTCAATACCATTCAACAAGATGCTGACTGGGACAGCGTTCTGTCGTCTCAGCAAAGAATGGTGAGCTTTTAAAATCTGGCCACCGTCGCTAAGTGTGTCCGTTAGTGTGGCCTCATCACAAATAGGTGTTTTAGAAAAAGCTCAAAATACATATCTTAGAGTTATTTGTGTTTAGGTCGTGAAACAAGCACCACGTATATATTATTAATGTTATTAATATGCTAGTACCTGGGAAAAATTGGAAAATGGTTTGTGATTTAATTTTTGTCCATTATTAGGTCAACTTGCCAAAAGATATTTAATTTAATTTGGGGAGAGGTTTGGTTATATTATTCTCTGAATCTCTCAATAAGGTGGTGAACTTGTTAATGACACAAAATAAGTATGATCAAATAAAGCGTGGCTGTGTATTAACATTGAAATATATATTAAGCAAACATGTCTATGTGAATGAGGTCATATGGTGAATACATCTTCAGTGGGGAAATGCAGGTATTTATCATTTTTAATGGTCATTTTTGATTTATAATAAAGCTTTTCTCACTTATGTGCCTATATATTAATTTCAAAAGGACGTGCAAAGCTCCTGAGTATCATTCAATCAGACTGCGGGAGTTTTCCCTGAAGGTAGAGACATCAGATACATGCAGTATCTTAGGCAGCTTTCCCATGCAAAATTCTGTCTCTAACCATCAAAACAGAAGCCACAGTAAGTGGCATTGTCAATTTAAAGCAAAAATATCCAATTGTTTCGCATCTAGAACTGACCAAAACCTTGACGTATTTTATTAGATTAGGAATTGACAACCTGTTTTACGTTTCTTAACTTTTGGTTATGTTAATGAAAGACATTTTAAGTGGGCTGTGAGGAAAAGTTTTATTCTTTAATAAAAATAAGGTCATATTTAAAAACGCCTTTACTGCTGATAATTCTTGCTCTGTGCTTAATGTTTAATGTCAAAGACTTGATTCTATAAATTATGGAGGCAGACATTTTTCCTTTTCAGCTGATTTTGCAGACACAACTAACACTCTGCAGCAGTAGGTGAGAAGTAGGGGAAAGGAAGAAAAATAAGACTTTTCTAGACTAACTTTAGGTTCATGGGGTGTTGTCATTATACAGTTAGATCCATTGGAAGACTTATTTTCCTTGCATGGAGGGGAGAGGACAGTATAAAAAGGCAAGACTAAAAGTCTGTTTTTCTGATTGAACTGAATCATTTTTGGACCTCCAAGATAGCAAGGGTGAAATAGATACCCAGTCACTGCCACTGGCTTTTTGAGAAGATAGTAAGCCCATGTTTTATTTTTATTTCATCAAATGTTTATAGAGCACCTTCTCTGGGCTCAGTATGCTACTAGGTGCTGGCTGTATTGTGGTGAAAAAACATGCAAGATTATGCTTTCCTGGAACTTATATCTAGGAGAGGAGACAGAAATTAAATAAATACACATACATAAATATATAATTAAAATTGTGATATGTGTTAGGAAGAAAAAGAACAGAATGCTATTTGAGAAATAATGGGATAAACCTAATTTAGAACAGATGGATAGGAATGCCTTCTCTGACCTAAGGATGATAGGAACAAGCCAGGCAAAGAATAGAAGAAAGAGTAAAAGTAGCAGAGGGAACAGCATGTATGAAATATTTGAGGTGAGAAAAATATAGCCGAGTATCAGAAAATGAAAGATAGTCTTTGGGGTGCCAGTTCGTTAAGCATCTGACTCTTGGTTTCAGCTCAGGTCATGATCTTGGGGCCATGAAATGGAGACCCGTGTCAGGCTTCAGGCTCAATGGGGAGCCTGCTTGGGATTCTCTCTCTTCCTCTCCCTCTGCCCCTCCCCTAGCTCTCTCTGAAATAAATAAATGTTAAAAAAAAAAAAAAAGATAGTTTTTGTGGCTGGAGTGTAACAAGTGAGGATGCAGTATAGCATCAGATCTGGTTGGAGAGAAAGGTAGGGGCTGTATCCAACAAGACCATATTTTACGTTATGGAAGTGAGGTTTGATTCTAAGTGTAATGAAAAACCATTGAAGGGTTTTAGAACATTGCAGATAGATCACTCTGGCTATAGTATGAATAGATGGGAGGGAGACAAGAGTGAAAGGAGCAAGACCTGTTGGGAGCCTACTTCAGAAACCCAGGTAAGGGACGCCTGTTGGGTCAGTCAGTTGGGTATCCATCTCTTGGTTTTGGTTCAGGTCAGGATCTCATGGGTTGTGGGATCAATTCCCCTGTCAGGCTCCGTGCTCAGCAGAGGGTCTGCTTGAGATTCTTCTTCTCCCTCTGCCCCTCCCCCCCCACTCATACATGCTCTCTCTCTCTTTCTCACACACTCTCTCTCAAATAAATAAATAAATCTTTAAAAAAATAAAAAAGAAATCCAAGTAAGAGATGGTAGTGGTTTGGGTTAGTGTAGAGGTAGATGGGATAGAGAGAAGGGATGGGTTCAAGATCTGTTTTGCCACTTATACCAAATATAGTCATGGACAAATAAAAATAATGAAGCTGAAAATATAGGTTGAGGCATAAATAATACCCTTCAAATTTTACTTCTTTAGAGAACATGTTACTTATTTTCCTTAGTAAAATTTGTTTGGATTTTGGCAAGTGCCAATTTGCTTCAGTGAGTCATTCTCAAAGTTTTATGTTCTAAAATTTTGTCAGAAAATAGATATTAATAATTTGCTTCCCAAACTTATATTAAGAGGGATTTATGGAAGAATAAAATAGTTTAAATTTACAAATATGTTATATATTAGTATAAAAGAAATCATATTTGCTGGAAATGTTTTCAAACTTTCACTCTCTTTTGATATCAAGCACTGCTTTCCACTGGAGCCTTTGTGTATTTTGAATGTCTGGAAGCCAAAATATTTTGTTTTAACTCCCACTCTATAGTATTTCCCAGCTGTGTACTTATATGGTATAATAAAAGGATTTAACAAATGGGAAATAGCAGCTGCCTTTGGAAATTCCCTTTGCGCTCCCTTTTCATTCGATAGATTCAATAATGTGTAACAACTGTAGCATCAGACCTGTAATGACTTACACTGCAAGTATCATATCACCAGCCAATTTTTCTTTCCAGGGAAGAAAAACAATAGAAGGATTTTAGGTTTCTGGGCAGTCCTGCAAACCTACATATAGAGTGTGTTTTGTGTGTGCGTGCATATATGTGTGTGTGTTGGGGGGGGGGGACTTTGACTAAAGTGAAATTTAATAAACATTTTACCTCATTCTACTTTCAAATAAATATGACATCCAAAAGTATTGTTATGAAGTTAAGTGAAACTTGGTAGTTCTCTTCAATGGATCATACTCATTACCCACTGTAATTGAACCCCATAAAATAGCTGTGGAGAAATAAAATGTAAAAGTAAAAAACAAGAACAAAAATTCTACCAGCAACTATTCAGTTTCCATTGTTATTTACTTTTTGTAATGGCCTTCACTCATGGACAGTTAGAAACAGGCACCAAAAGTTTCTTATCTACTGGGTTCAGGAAGGTTTTACTTTGAAATATCAAGACCACAGAAGAGCTTTACTGTAAGAGACAGTAAAGACAAAGCAGAGAAGTTCTGCTAATCCGCACTTCCTGATTAGAAAAAAAATCTTGAAATGTTGAAATTCTGATTATTTTGACGTGATGTTCCAACAAACTATGAGACCACGCAGTTTCAAGCAAAGAAAATAATTCATTATGGCATAAAGCAAAGGAGAACAGAAATTTTAGAGATTGGCATTCAAAGGCCAATTTGAGATTAAGAAGTTTAGATTCTGGGGATGCCTGGGTGGCTCAGTCGTTAAGCGTCTGCCTTCGGCTCAGGTCATCGTCTCGGGGTCCTGGGATCGAGCCCCGCATCGGGCTCCCTGCTCCGCGGGAAGCCTGTTTCTCCCTCTCCCACTCCCCCTGCTTGTGTCCCCTCTCTCGCTGTCTCTCTCTCTGTCAAATAAATAAATAAAATCTTTAAAAAAAAAAAAGTTTAGATTCTGATTTTAATTATAATTTCTTATGTTATAGATGCCAAAATGCTTGATTTCAAGTTTAGTGTGCTGTATTAATTGATAAATTCCATTTGAAGGCTCAAAAGTTAGTGTAAATAAAAATTCACCATCCTTGTTCATTACATACAACCACTACTATTTTCATTATGGTATGAGTGTACCAGTACTTTCTTTTTTTCCAGAGGAATATTGACACTGACTCCTGAAATGTGTTTTTGTTCTCATTAGGACTGATTCATTAGATGGGAATAAATTCACATAATTTTTTCATGGAAAAAATGTGTAGTGTATCATTCTTTTCAATGTTAACAAGGATGAAGGAATATTTTGTGGTTATATTTAGTGACTGGCAGTATGACACTGTGTGTAATGATTATTTGCTGAAGATTACTTGAGTCTATAGTGTCTACTAAGTTCTAGGTACAGGAACTTTCTTATGCATAAGACAGTAAGGAGCCCTGCTATCATAGAACTTAGATTCTAGTAGTATGACAGACAATAAAGAAGTTTCACAGAGTGAGCCAGTTTCTGACAATGATAAGTGGAATAAAGAAAATTAAATAAAATGTGATCAAGAATGACTAAACAGTCTGGAAGTGCTCTTTGAAGGGGTGGCTTTTGAGCTGAGGTTTGAGAGGGAACCAACCATGCGAAAACTGGGGGAAGACACCCAGCTAGAGTTTATAGTAAGGGCAACAGCCTTTTTGGTAGGTGTATTTGAATAACAGAAAACAACAGAGTGGCCGGAATGGAGTGGGTGAGGGAGAGAATGGTATGAGATGAAATCAAGGAGGCAGGCAGGTGACAGAGACTTTGGGGTACCGTGGGCTACAGTGAGGTGTTTGGACTTTACTTCGAGTGCAAGAGGAAGCCATTGGACGATTTTAAACAAGGGACTAACATGATTTGATTTATGTTTTTTGGCTGCTATGCAGCAAAGGGGTTGTGGGAGATAACAGGAGAAACAAGGACACCTAGTAGGAAAACTATGGTAGTGGTACCAGTGAGAGTTTGATGCTATGGGGGGAAGAGTGAACAGTTAGTGAGGTTATTCTTTGAGTTCCTATAGATTCTGAAGAAGGCAGGATTCACACAGAAGGTGAGGAGAATATTTTAAGCCATGTGGGCATGAATTTAGTCGTGTGGGCAGAAATTTAGTCAAGAATGAACAGGAAATGAAATTGCTAAGACCAAGGTGGGGGGAGGGAGTAGACTTGCTCCTGGACTGAGAATGGTCCCATGTGAGGACAGAAGCTTTTTCCTTAAGATGGAGTTGTTTGGAGCTTCCCAGCACTGCCTACCATGTGAGGACACAATGAGAGGGTATGAGCCAGGAAGAGTGGAGGGAGGCTCTTACCAGAAGGCAAGCATGCTGGCACCTTGATCTTGGACTTTGAGCCTCTATAACTGTAAGAAATAAATTTCTGCTGTTTGAAAAAAAAAAAAAGATGGAACTGTTTGCAGGTGACTACTGGGGTAGGCCATGGCAATGTGGGCAGTGTACCAAGAGTATATCTTACAAGATCCACAAAGTGATGATAAGATTCTAAGTGAGATCTTCTATACACATGTGCATCTGTGCACTTTACATGCATGCTTATATTGATATATAATTTAAGTCAAAATGGGATTATATGCATCTGGCTTTTAATTACTAATGTAATTAAGTAAAAATAACCACACTGGACACTGAGCCCCAGAATATCAGAGTTTATTTTAGAGACCTACTTAAATTCCCCTGAATGAATTTTATTTTTTAGAAAAGTTTTAAAAATATTTTTCACTGTAAATAAAAGCTGCCAATAATGACCTTTGTTGTAGTTGAAAGAAAACAGTAATAGGCATGTTGAGATATTTAATAAATATTAGGAACAATATTGTCTTGCTTGCAAACAATTTCTCCTTTCTGACGTTTTTGCTTTTAGTCCAAAGAAGTTACTAATCACCTCAGGTGTGTTCCATGTAGTTCACTTTGAGTCATAAAAATTCTGGTGTGAACTTTGTATTGTGACTGGTATTAAAGCTGTTGTCATTATATGATAACATAGTCCAGGAATTTTGAGTGAAGATTTAATCCTTCTCAGCCATGATTTATGTTGTGACAGAATTTTAGAAGATTTCTAATTTGGTAAGCTTTTAAAAGATTTAAAAAACTTGAGTTTTGCCAGTTTTTGGTAAGATTTAGTCATTTAAGACAGTAGGTATCACCCAAATGAAATTTATTTTCTCACTTTTATTGAGACCGTGCTTTAGAAAGTGTAGTGAAGCCCACTCGTTCACCTGGACCTATTTTATAGTCTTAACACCTAAGGCAAGGCTTATGTGCATCTTTTTGGTACCTACTTGGTCTATGAAGCACTGGAAAAGAACCATAAACTAGCAAGGTTTAGACTTCCTGGAAAATTTAGTTACCACTCCTCTCATTTTAGGATTTTGGAATTCATTCAATTTAAGTAAATTTCAAACCTAAACTTCTGGTAACAAGTGAAAAATGCCCACCTTTGTCCCCTGAGTCATGAAACAACGTTCTCCAGGAAGCCTTGTGGGAGATTTCCCATTTCTGTAAATTTGAAACTGTATTTAGCACACAGTAGTCTCTTTTTAAACCTCTCTCAGAAATTTAATGACAGGAATATACTTAGAATTTGAACCAAAAAGTAAAACCATATTTTATTGCATGGTGTGGGTAGTGAAATAGACAACTACTGTTGTCTAGTGTTAACACATTGATCATCTTGGTATTTCCATATTTCCTGGTTATGTGTACTGTTTCATTCCTGCTATTAAAAAAAATGTAGATCTTGGGGCGCCTGGGCGGCTCAGTTGTTAGGCGTCTGCCTTCGGCTCAGGTCATGATCCTAGGGTCCTGGGATCGAGCCCCGCATCGGGCTCCCTGCTCTGCAGGGAAGCCTGCTTCTCCCTCTCCTACTTCTCCTGCTTGTGTTCCCTCTCTCGCTGTGTCTCTCTCTGTTGAATAAATAAATAAAATCTTAAAAAAAAAAAAGTAGATCTTTAAAAAACTTCCCCAAATCTGGGTACTTTAAATTAAACAGAATGAATACTGGTATGCTACTTGAAAGTATCTTGATGTTTGTGGAAATTGGAATTATTTTATTATTAACCTTAATGATATAATACACTTTTAAATATACTTTTTAGAAAAGTTTTCTTACCTAGCATATTATCAAAATCTTTATCAAAAGTAGAAACACTAACATGCTTTGGAATAGTTGGCTTTTTTCCCCCTTGGGCAAGAAAGAATCAGGTATGCATGCTGATTAACACACTCCAGTCATTAACATGTGATTATGTGGGCTGCATAGTGAGCACCTGCCAAAATATAAAAATCCAGTACTTTGCTACATCTGTGCAAAGACTTTTTGCGTTTCTTTTGTATTTTGACAGTTCAGGGAAAATCAGGCCCTAGTATCTTTTCTTTTTCAGTGTAATAAAACCATATATACAGAATGTTTTCAAGGAGACGAGATATGCCATGTTTATTTTTATTTTAATCTTTCAGGCTGTATAAGAGCCAGTGACTGGAGTTTGCAGAGCACTGACTATAACATGAATCTCTTAACAAACTCCATGACTGGCATTCACTTACAATTTACAGCATTCCTTCATGTTCATAAGGATTATCTTTTCTGGGATTCAACCAATATTCCCCTAATTTGCTTCATTTTTATGTGATATCCTTATGCTTCATAAATATTTTATTTTCATTTCTTTCACCAATATGCTGCTGGTGTGCACCTCATAGTGATGCCAGGGCTGTTCCTGTGTTTGATTTTTTCTGTCTACTATCCATATGCAAATATTCCTTCATGACCAAAGTATAGTTTGGGTTCTATAGTATTTCCAACACTTACGAAAGGTCACTTTTAAATAATTATTTAAAATAAGACTTGATTATTAATAGAAAACCTGGGATGACGTAGTCTAGCAGAACAGCTTGATTGAGCCAGGCCTGTTCCAGATAGCTTTATTTCCTTGATGGATTCAGAAGATTTTTGTTTGTTTTTTTAAGGTAGACTTCTTGTCAAATTGGTCAGTATTAATCAATGGAAGCTGATCTCATAATTTTCTGATTAAAGCCCAATAACTTTCTGATTAAAGCAGAACTCCACAGTCTATAGGTGGTTCTGATTAATACACACTTTCTTGCATAGAATTCCTTCTTACTAAGTGGTGATCTGAGTACATCACTATAATGAAATATGATAACTGGAATAATGAAATCTGCACATTCCTGTAAGGCTTTGAAGCAACATGTAGAAAGCAATGTGTATATTATATAGCATGCCGTCTTTTATGTGACTAATTTGAACTCTTCATGATTAGAATGAGATATGAATCTTAAGGTCCTTCTCTATCAGCATGAATAAGATGGTGGTGCCTATGACAGGGAACGTTTTGCTTTGGAAGGAGGAAGATGGGATTGTAGTTTTCACCCCTCCTGCTCTCCTTCTTATACTAATTTGGAGAGGGTTGCTTTCCATAAAGGCAACTTTAACATAATGAATCATTCGGAGATGACACTGAAAGGGCTCTCTTTGATTATTGAGTCAAACCACCTGCATTAAGCAGGAAAGCACCTACTCTGTTCCTTACGTGAACATATCTAATCTTTCTTGAACACATCTAATGAATGTGCCTCAATTATCTTGATATGCAAATTATCCCACTGTTTGATTGTCCTCTGCAATAAGAAGTTTTCCTTGCTTTCCAAGAGAAATGTAACCTTAAAAAAAAATTTTTTTTTAAAGATTTTATTTATTTATTTGAGAGAGAGAATGAGATAGAGAGCATGAGAGGGGGGAGGGTCAGAGAGAGAAGCAGACTCCCTGCTGATCAGGGAGCCCGATGTGGGACTCGATCCCGGGACTCCAGGATCATGACCTGAGCCGAAGGCAGTCGCTTAACCAACTGAGCCACCCAGGCACCCGAGAAATGTAACCTTTTAAAAGAAGAACAACTTCAAGCCATTATTGCTTTTGTTAATATAGCTTTCAGTATGATGACATTTATTTTTTATACTATTAACCTTTTAAGTATTATTTTGGTATTACTGCATTCCCATGACCTCTAGGCATTATTTTTCTACGTGATGCAAATTAAATTCAATAATATATCTCTGTGTAAACCGCATCCTCGAATCCAAAGTATAAATTAGAAACCTTTGCTAATAAAATTTTACAATCAGGTAAAAATTAGAAATGAATATTTATGAATTTCATTTATCTTCTTTATATTTCATTAACATCCTAGAAAATGGGAAACCTTATTTAATAAAATGATTGGGAATTATTTTGTAAACTTTTGCTTTCATTATAATTTAACTCTGATTTATTTTCACTGCTGGTGTACTGAGTGTACCTAGAATACAATATTCTCAAGTTCATCAAACTTCTGGGAAGAAATGTGCCCTCATTTAAGCATAGATAGATTATGGTGGTATATAGAAGAGATTCATTTACCTTGGGACCCACAAAATGAGCTTTATTTTTTTTGGCAATTACTGTTACTTAGGAATTTTTTTGGTTAGCTTTAGTAGTAAATTAGTAGCTTTTTACATAAAGACTGTGTTAGCCAGGATTAAGTTAATGTTATCCATGAACAAATTGGAGTAAATTTTTGCTCTTGAATTCAGAGTTAATATGTGGCCTTCAGCTGTATTAATTATTTTGTTCCTGGTATGCTTCTACCAAAGATACCTCTCTCATTTTTTGTTTTGTTTTGTTCTTATACTGATATATTTTGTATGTGAAGTTGATTATGGTTTATTTATTTAGCTTTTTGAAGCTGACAGTAAGATTAGAATTTAGTTGTCCTTTTGGCTGACGTTCTCTTGGATCCATGAGGAATGACACAGTAGAGCAAGGAATGAATCCGAATCTCAGGTTTTGGGTATTTGGAAGTTAGAGAGAAAAATAAAAATTCATACCTTCCCTCCCTACCCATCCACCTCTCCTCCCCACCCGGCCCCGAGAAGAGAAAAATCATGGACTTTATGATTGTAACTGAGCCATCAATTCAAGATTGTGTGCTGCCTTCAGGTAGAGAAATGCACAGCTTGCAGACACTGGGGGCACCTGAAGACAGAATTAGACTTCTTGTTGCTGCCTTGTGGTAAATTAGTGACATTTTTGTACCTCCTTTCCCTTTTCCTGGAAATGTAAATACATATATATAGAGAGAGATAGAGAGATAGATAGAGGCCTTATTAGCAACACAGCCTCTGAGGTATCATTTTTAGTCTCTATGTACTTGTTCTATCTTTAAAAAACTTAAGTCAGAGAGCTGGAGATGTTATTTTAAAATTTCTGGGTTACAGAGAGTTTCATGTTAAGCCATTACATGGATTTGATGTATTAGAAGGAAATTTGACGGCTTTTGTGGTAGAGTTCTCTAAATTGGGACTTTTAGTGGGCAAGAGCCAGTGAAGAGGGAAGGTGTTTGAGTCCCCAGAGCAGTCGTGAGGGCTCAGTATGTGTGACAGAGAGAGTAGCTTGTTCTCTAGTTGCTCTTCCCTGGGCCAACAAGGCCATGGAAGGACATCACTGTTAATAGAGTAGAATCCCTATTAACAAATGGATTTGATAGGCCTTGATTGGGCTCAGGTACTTCTTAAAATTAAGATTTGTGGGGCTCCTGGGTGGCTCAGTTGGTCAAGCGTCAGACTTGATTTTGGCTCAGGTCATGATCTCAGGGTCATGAGATGGAGTCCCACATCTGGCTCTGCTCTGGGCATGGAGCTTGCTTGAGATTCTCTCTCTTCCTCTCCCTCTGCCCCTCCTCCCCCTACTGTGTGGGCACATGCTCTCTCTCTCTCTCTCTCTCAAAAAAAATGAAGATCTGTGAGATAGAAAGTGCTTACTCTGAGCTCTTTTTAATGTGACCCCAGTCTCATCATTTTTAGATAGACAACCAAGATATAGTTAATTATCATACCAATATTTGTTTCTGGGGGCTTAATTACCATCCCATTACCTTTTCCTAGTGAATCCCAATTACCTTAACTTTTTCCTAAAAGTTTTAAGTCCCATTTTTTCCTAGAGCTATGCTAATACCCTTGAATGATGGTAGATCCCCTTCCCCTCCAATGACCCCAGTTTCTGTCTTGAGTTAGGGACAGGTTTCCCAGAAGCTGGATTAAATTGCATTTCAACAGACTACTTTTGTCATACTACCAGCCCTCCTCTTCCCTGTTCGTTCTGAGCTAGTGTCCAAAACAGGTCCCTGGTGCCTTGACTGTCCTAGTTTCAAGGCTATTTACCTGTTTGTGGTACGGGTTAGGGAGGTTTTTAAGTTCACCTCCTTTGCTTCTGCTTCATAATTCTGACGTCTGGGTTTGTCCACTATTTCAAAGTGCTCTTCATTATTCCTCATTTGGATGATAGTCATGCAAAATGGGTTCCTGGTGAGCTGACTGATACCTGGATCCAGTGATGTGTATCTAATTTAAGCATCCACCATAGCCTTCAGTTCATTGAAAGCACACTAGCTGCTTTGCTGATTATATATAAAAAATACACAGTTATTTTCATAAGTGCACTGGTATCTCTCAAATGGGGAAGAAGAGAAAACAACCGTAAAGGAGGAGAGCATGAAGATAATAGACTTGACACTAGAGTAAGTAGTTATCTCATAAGAAAAGCTCTATGGAATCATTTGAGACTCTCCATGCAGAGAAAGTTGCTCTGTAAGAACTTGTCCAATTATACTTCTCCAACTTCTGCATAATCACACCCCTTATTCCCCAATGCCTCAAATTGTAAAAAGCAAACAAATAAACAAAAAATTCTTGATTTAGTGGAAATGTTTTCCCTGAGGTTATTTAGAGGAAGCATAATTTAGAGGAAAGGATGTTGCCTCATAGAAGGCCTATGTTTATCTCTGTCACTAATTTGCTGTGTGACCTTAGGGAAGTCACTTTATATCTTTGGACTTCAATTTCCTCATCTCAAAAAATGAAAAATCTGAACTGTAATCACCAAGTCTCTTGCTACTTTTAACTTTCTTGGCTTCAAAGTTAAAATTGTCTTAGCCCAATTCAACCTAGCCTGGTAGTGTTGTTCAAGTTGAATATCATATGGTAGTTTGAATACTAATGAATTGCCAGATGAAAGTTAACTGTCTAAAGTTGGCAGGCACAGAAATCAGCTAATAGCTGGACCTTGATAGAATGTTGTTCCATGTGTTGGTAAATTCACCATCAGGCCTGCCTGCCTTAAAGGTCTTCTTACCATTCTGTTACCAAAAAGTCATAAAATACTCTCATCTCTGAGAAGTTAGTTAGTTAACTTGCCTGGGTAATATGGGAGGTAGGTGGAAAAGCTGTGATTTACCTACAAAATCTGGCCCAGGGAGCCTGCATTTTGTTAACTATTATACCATCTTTTTCTGCACAGGGATTCAAGTACTAGATAGGATTAAGCAATTGGATTTTTAAGGACCTTTGAATCTTGAGATTTTGATTTTATTTGTGAGGCTGATAGTGTATAGATGTGGCAAAGCTTTTCTATGTGCTTGTCTTGACAGGTTTGGAGACTTTAATATTTTTTCTGTATTTTACTTCCATTTATTAAATATGGTGATGAGGACATTTTAAAAACTTACTATTGTAATTTTTTTTCCTTTGAATCAAAATAACACTTTAAAAACAATAGCTTTCATTTCTTAGACTTTAGGAATCATGCCACTTTGCACTATTATTATACTGTTCAATAACAATAAATTTATTCATGATGTGTCAAAATATAAATTAATTACCAATATGTGCTAAAGTGTCATGATGTTGTTCCAATTTTGAGAATGCTATATAAATCTAACATATTCTACCAAGTATCAGTTTTAATAAAAGAGAAAAAGAATAAAACTTTGTTTTACTATTAGACTTAATGATACTTTTATCAGGAATAATCTGTTGTTAATTGGAACGAAATTCAGTATTTTCATTTATGTAAGCTTCTTTAAACCAATGCTTTTCCTTAAAATATGTCACATTAGAGAAAAACATACTTTTTCCTCTGAGAAAGAATCTATGAATGTCAGCAATTTAGTTTTCAGCATATTAAAAAGGTTAGATTTCCTTTGTTAGCAAGAAGTAATTGGAACCTAGATTAGGTAAAGCTTTATCTGTCAGTCACCCGATAATACTGAAGTAGTATGCGTCTTATACGGCACTGTTGGCAGGTAGTTTTGGGCCCATCAAAAAAGAGTTGTTTGAAGTGGGGAATCAGAAAAAGCAGTACATATCTAGCACTTATATAAAATATAGCTTAATATAATATGTTACAATACATGTATATATGTAATTCGTGTGATATAACTTGAATGCTTAACAGAAACTTGAAATATATAAAATGCAGTACATACAGAAGGAGGGGTGTGGAGCCGTCTGTTCTGGCAGAGAAGATTGATCACTGACATGGCTGAGTTGCTAGTACACAGTGATTTAAAACGAACAAAACCAACTTTTAGTTGGTTTTATTATTGTTTTTAATTTCTTTACAGACATCGCATCCCATTAATTCCCTTCAGTTAAAGACTACTAGGAACACACCTGTAGTTGAACAAATTGTGTTTATGACACATTACAGTAGGGAGAACACACACCATGGAGAACCATCGAATGACTCAGTAAGAAAGTATTCAAAAGAACATTTTTAAGGATTTGGGCTTTGTTTGAGTGATTTGGGATAGGGTTTAAGGAAATGGAAGCTTGCTATAGATTGGGGGCTGTCAGAAATCAGGGAAAAACCTATAATTTGGTATCCCAATAAATCTTATCTAGAGGGAGGGTAGACTAGAATGAGGATAAAGCTGTAATTGGAAAGGCAGTATAACTAAAATGGAAAACAAAAGCAAAAACAAAATGACAGCACACAATGCAGTAAGAGTGAACACATTTAATTCAGTCTTGCTAATGGGTGAAAGAAAGGGGAAGAGAGGGTAATATTCTGTCCCAGAATCTATGTTGGGCAGCAGGTAGGGAAGTTGATTCATGTAGCTGCTTAGAGAGGCCATTTCCCAGTCATTTCTCCCAGCAGCAATGACTTCTACCTGTATATGGGATTCAACTCTATTATGTAGGGCAAGATTCCATTCCTGACCTATGGTCTCTGCTTGTCTCAGTTCCTGACACCTTATCTGACTTTTGCAACGCCAGCCTACAGCTCTCCTCTGCTTGCAGTTATGACTACCCGTTCATATTCCTGGTCAAGGTGCAGTTGGCAACTCAGACGAATTAGAGCAAGAGTGTACTGTAGCTGCTCCAGGACGGGATGGAGATAATCCATATACAGTTAGGTTAAGTGGGAATTGATAGTAAGTATCCCTAGAAAAAGCTAGTTTTAAACGCTAAGGTTACTGGGGTGAGATCTTGATGGAATTAGTTTGGGATGACTTTATAAAGGAGGTGATTTTTGAGCACTGATATTGAAGAGAGTAATGTCATTTAGTATTTATTATTATACTTAGATGAACAAGAATAAATAAAAAACCTTAAAAATGGTCATCATGACTGGATTTTCAGAATTAAAAATTGAAACACAAGGCAATTGAACAAAGGACGTTTGAAATTTAATAATGAGGAGTTACCATATGTTGAGTACTTAGGTGATAGACACTGTCCTAAGCGCTTTATATAGTATTCATTTCTTACAGCAACTGTTTGAGGATATAGTTGTAACTCCACCCTGTAGAAAGGCAGGGTCTAAGTCCCACGCTCTTGACTATGTGCACGCCTTGGTGACTTACTAGTGAATAGATTGCACTGACAGTTGCATGGCGCCACTCCCCAGACTAGGTTAGAAATAGTGATACAACTTTCATCTGGCTCTTTCTGGGGGCATGCACTTTGGAGACCTGAACTACCATGTAAGAAGTTCAAGTAGTCTGAAGCTAAAATCCTGGAGAGAAAAGATCATGTGAAGAGATCATATAGAGATAGAGGAAGATGTCCAAGAAACCCCAGCTTCCAGCCCCAGACTCTTGACATGTTTGCATTTGTGAATAAACAAGCCTTTGAGATGGCGCCAACCTTAGCCACTGACTTACTGGCAACCTCACGGGAGACCTGAGACAGAACCGCCCAGACCAGATTCTCCCGAATTCCTGATTCACAGAAACCAGTAAAGATAAATGATTATAGTTGTTTTAAGAACTGTTTTAGGGTGATTTTTATATAAGAGATAACCAATACAAGGTACTTCTTGGTAACTCTTGGAATTCCTGTCTCAAAATAGGTAAAGTTCCTCTCTGGCAATGCAAGGTAACAAAAAGATTTAGAAGGTAGGTGTTATTGGAATCATGGCATCTTTTCCTGTTGAGAGCGATTTTATTATAGCCCTGTGGAATGGGAAAAGCACTGGATTTGAAGTCAGAAAACCCACATTTGGATTTTAAACTAGTTCTGCCAGTTCTACCTGTGTGACATGAGGGAAGCTGCATAACCTTCTGTTACTTTTGTTCTTGCTGAAAACGAAGATACAGAACTTTGGTATTCAGTTCTTGGCAACACATCTTAAGAAACAACATCTAGAAGCTGGAGTGAATCAGAGGAGAAAGACGAAGGATCAGGAAGCCATGTCAAATGGGAAATGGGTGTAGAAACTGGAGGAGTGTCCCCTAGAAAAGAACTATTAATTCAATCCCTCCCTTCAGATATTTGAATAACTCTAACATGGAAGAGGAAATAGACGGATTTTGTGTATCTTTCGAGGGCAAGTGGGAAACAGTGGGTGATAATGATTAGGATCTAGATTTCAGCTGATGCAAGGATTCCTTTTGAAATAATTCAATTTATTAGAAAATATTATTTGAGAGCTGTCTGCTGCAGAAATGCCAAGGAAAGAAAGCTTGGTTATTTTTTCTGGGTTCAATACAGGGAGATTATAATACACTAAGTTTCTAGACATCTTCAAGAGGGCCAAATATTTTTCTCTTAAATTCTATTTTATATTTCCTTCAAGTATCTCTTTATAAAATTATTTTTGTTTTTCTTTATTACATAAACAATATGTTCATCAATGATAAATTAGAAAACATAAAGTAAAAGGAAATAAAAATTATCAATAATCTCATCACCATTTAGAAATCACTATAAATATTTTGGTATATATCTTCCCAGTTTTTGGTTTGTTTTGTAGCCACATTTACCCTTATGCACACATGCAGCAAAGTTGAATTCATGTACTAAATGATACAATATATCCCTTTTCCCATTTAATACGTCTGTCTTTGTAAATGGATTATTTTTACAACATCTTTTTGGTATTCATATTCAAACTTGACAACAATATTTATTTTCTGTTTAAAAGTAGTATTCATAATAGAACATTTGCAAAATATGGATGACTTCAAAAAAGAAAATTAGAACTACCTATTATCCCAACACTCAGAGGACCGTTAACGTTTTGTTGGACATTCTGGTGTCTTTTCTTGTGTACATAATTTTTTCTAAAAAAAAGTACATTGCTGTTTCTCACTAACACACTTTTTACCAAAAATACATTATGAATATTCCCACATGTCACTACATTTTCTGTACAAATATGATTTTCAGTAATTTCAAATTATTCTACCCTCTGGATGACACCCTAGTGCCCTCAGAATGATCCCTAAAATTGGACATGTAAGTTGCCTGTAATTGTCCATCATTATAAACAACTCTATTTTCAACATAAATAATATTGTTTTTAATGGCTATGTGGTATTCCATTGTGTAGCTATATCATCTTTTATTAAATGAATCCTTTATTTTTTTAATATTTCAGTTCTCAATATTTTGCTTAAATAAGCAATCCTGCCACTATTAGAACAAATCTTTACTCTTAGCCTTATTTTTTAAATTATTTTTGACGTATTTGGTGAGTAGTTGTTTCAAGTTCAGCAGCTGATGATGTACTTAACATTTTTTGGGGTGCTCTGGGGGGTATGTAGAAGAAACATGAGACATGGCCCCAATCCTTCAAGTGTTAAAATTTAGTTGCAAATATGACTAATACATGCAAAATAATAATGAATAATTTATTCTAGTATATTATTAAGTGCCAAGTTGTGTGGTTCTGATTAAGTGCTTCAATGTATAGTTCAGGGGGTAGGAGGATAGTGAGGCCCAGTATAGTCAGGCAGGACTTCAAGGATGAAATGCAATTTGATCTGAGCTTTGAGGAGGGGTTGAGTGAATAGTCAAAAAGAATGTAGGACATTCTAGAGGAAAGGAGCATGAAGCACAAAAGCTCAAAAATTTGCGTGTGTTTGATATATTCACAGTACCACGAGAAGGCGATTTAAGTCTAACTTTTTTCTGTTGCCACTGCTGAGCAATCTGTTTTGAATAACAACCTCTGAAAGATCTGGGCAATATTTATTTTAAAATGTTTTTCCAGTTTTATTGAGATATAATTGACAAATAACATTGTATTGAAGTGTAGAACGTAATTATTTGACACACATATGTATTGTGAAATGATGACCACAGTAAGTTTAGTTGACATCCATCACCTCACATACGTTTTGTCTTTAATATTTACTTTTCTATCCCCTTCAAACATGGAAACATCTTAATTAAATGTTTTTAATTTGTGAAAATTGCTTGTGTTTTCTAGAAACTTTGCCTAATGACTATTTTTTTGTACTACTGTGTGCTTTTTCAGGCACCTGCATATCATTTTGTATTGTATTTAATTGATTTCCAGCAAAAGCTCTTTAGATAATCTGAACCAATGTTGCTTTAGTTCTTGTATTGGGACTGGGATCCTTTTAAATAATATTTCAAAAATTATCTTCACTGTTAGGTTTGGTGGTGCCACTGAGGTTGGGGTTGAGAGAAAACAAATTTACAGTAAATTGCCTCTGAATGAACTAATGCTAACTCAGTCCCCATATGCTCTGCTTGTTGTGATGTTCATTTGTTTAGTCATGTTGTACAGTGGTCGTTTTCACAAGAAAGAACAAAAGAAGAAAAGTAATCTCCTTTATGTTATTTTTTTAAAATTAAAACTAACCAGCCTTCTTAAAAATTTTCTTAATTATATCCATATTGTAGCATTTAGGCAAAGCATTTATTTCATTGCTTTCGTAGGGATCAGTGTTTCTTAAAGTGGGATGCATCAGAATGAAAGGACCTATACATTGGAATCACTTGGGATGTTTATCAAACTCCATATTCCTGGGCCCCCACCCTTGGGGGGTATAGAGGGAGGTGAGGGAATCTGCATTTTAACATATTTGCTAGGGAATTGTAAACACTGAAGTTTGAGAACCACTGCTTTAGGGAAATACTGTCTCAAATCCCCCACAGCTATGCAGCAGTGACATGCATCAAGACACGACAGATATCATCATTGGGCATCTTTCCTCAAACTGATATTTCATAGGACTTGTTTCATTTTTAGGAAATTCCATAATAAGTTGACCTTTTTTCCCTTAAGAAAACTTAAGGGAAAACTTAAAATTGCCTAGTTCCTTAAAAAAAGATCCTTTGACAAGTTTCTTTTTCTAATTTGGTATTACTGTCTTTTATCCAACATTATTGTCTTTGTTGTAAGTGTTTGGACTTAAGTACCCCTTTACACAGATGAATTGCTATAGGCCTCCATTCATGAGAGGCCATTATTCCTTAAGTTTTAGAAAGTTAAAAAGTGAGGGCCAGAAATGGTAAAATTTGCACCTTTCCCTTGTTCCTGAGAATGGTATAAGATGACTTAGATGACTTACGCCATCGATGGTCTTATCCACTGCTTAAGTTGGTGCCTGTCATGTTCAATACCACATATTGCAAGTAGTTCTTGTCACTTCTTTGGAAAAATCATGACTTTTCAGCTTCTTGCTCTCTGCTTCTTGGAAGTGTTGAGCCACTTTGCACAGATTATGGGACTGAGAACAGTGTGGGTCATTGGTGTGGGAACCCATGGTGATTGTCTGTGATGTAGGATGGCAGTGGGCTACATTCCCCTAAGTTAAACCAAACCAAACCAAACCAAACTAAAGAAAGCAGTCTATCTCACAAATGACATGAGTAAATAAAACTGTTTAAAATTAGACCTGACAGAAAAAAATGGTACTGTATGAAACCTAAATGCTCTGAGGACAACTTAAAGTTGTTCCTCAGGCAGGAGAGCCACTCCTAATGTCTTTCTATTTCAATTTAGGAGTGATGGCGAAGCCCTTTTTAGTATGTTCAATGGTGGCTCATTTGTAGGTAACCCTCTTCCATATGACTGTTGTTTTGACTTGGCCTTTAATCTCTTAGGTTGAGTCAAAGTTTTTTTGTTTTTGTTTTTGATTTATAGGCTATGATATGAGACTAGTTTGCACTTGAAATGAAAGTGATGGAAGCATGATTGATCCAATGGTGATACTGGTTCAAAAAAGTCTAGGTCAGATTTCTGATAAGGACGTTACTAAGAGATCAAAACGGCTTTGGAAAACACATTTCTGAGTTTTCTTTTTTTTTTTTAAAGATTATTTATTTATTTATTTGAAAGAGAGGGAATGAAAGAGAGAGAGAGAGAGAGAGCATGAGTGGGGGGGGCAGAGGGAGAGGTAGAAGCAGACTCCCTGCTGAGCAGGAAGCCCAATGCAGGGCTCCATCCCAGGACTCTGAGATCTTGACCTGAGCCAAAGGCAGACGCTTAACTGACTGAGCCACCTGGGTGCCCCCATTTCTGAGTTTTCATTTGCACAAAGCAGAGAATGAACTGACCATCCCAAGAAGTCATGTATTAACCATGACTGGTATCTAAAAGAAGGCATTCCTCTGCATTACTCAATAGAGTTATTGTAAACATTAAATGAAATAAAACATCTTTCCTAGATCTAGGAGCAAGGTAAAGAGGAACTCTCTTTTCTGTCCTACTCCATTTATTTTATCCTTTTCAATTTATTTCAGTACACAAATGTAATGAGCATCTGTTCTGTGCTAAGCATTGTGCTAGTACTGGGAATAAAAAAAAAGACTGATTTGGCTTACTATATTTTTTAACGGCTTTATTGAGATATAGTACACATACCACACGATTTACCCATTTAATGTATACAATTCAATGGTTTTTAGTATATACTCAGGCTTCACGGTATTCAATTTACTTTAAGAGTCATAACATTTTTTACTAAACAATTCCTTAGGTCCAGAGGGGAAGAGAACTGCCTTGGTTCCATCCTTAGATCTGCTCCTTCCATCAGAATAATTGTACCCACCACTTATTAAATACCATCTCCTAAGAGCTCAGTCCTGTGCCTAGTGCTTTACAAATGTTATCTCATAATATGCTCCCAACAGCCCTGAAAACAAGTTTTATTTAATCTTCTACAGTGACAAAAATACTAATTGCCTAGCATTTATCGGGTACAGTTATCTTGAAACCTATACTTGTCTAGGCTCCATTTTTCTTTTCTCCCCCTTTCCCACCAGTTATTACCATAACTTTTGCCTCCTATTTCTTCCTCTAGTTCTTGAAGCTTGCTGGGCTTCTTTGTGAAGGGGGAGAGAGATATAGGAGCAGTTAAGATGTTCATGTTTCTGATGAGAATCACAAAGGCCAGATGCTTTTTTTATTTCATATGATTTTTTTTTGAAGATTTTATTTATTTATTTGACAAAGAGAGACACAGCGAGAGAGGAAACACAAGCAGGGGGAGTGGGAGAGGGAGAAGCAGGCTTCCTGCTGAGCAGGGAGCCCGATGCGGGGCTAGATCCCAGGACCCTGGGACCATGACCCGAGCCGAAGGCAGACGCTTAACCGATTGAGCCACCCAGGCGCCCCTCATATGATGTTTTATTGGGCAAGAAAATACTCATGCCCAGACAGATGAGGTGAATGAATGTAAGATTACTGATGGGCTGTAGCTAAATAACAGTTGCTTCCAACCCTCAGTTCTGATTTAGAGAGCTGTAAAAACATTTTCTTCCTATAAACTTTTAGGTGCTTATTATTTTGAATCTCAGTTTTGCATTTTTTCCTCACAGATGGATCTAACCCTCTTACCAGTTAGCTACCTTCTCTGTATGGTGAAGTAATTCTTGTGCAAATGTCTCTGTAACAGACTTGTCCTTTTAAAAACAATCAATCAAACAAACATAAAAACAAAACCACTTTTAAATGTGTGTGACTATGTGTTAAAGTGTAAGTGGTAAAGATAAGGAATAGAAAGAGGTTTTTGTAACTTTGAAAGATGTACGGCTAGGGAAAAAAATGATTCTCCTCAAACCCCAGCACACAAAAATGTTCAGGTTGGTGAACTTTCTGGCACTGATTTAGATATTTTATATAATATTCTGTTGAATAATTAACATTAGATATTGAAGCTAATTTCTCTATTTCTAAATTCAAGGATAATGTTACTGTGATGTACATATATTTTAGGCTGTGGGAAGAGCATTTAACAAAAGTGCCAATTAAAAGAAAAACTTTGCCAATCTTAATAATTGAATCCAAACTATTTTAAATGAAGGTTGTAAATGAGTAAGAAGTCAAAGTGTCCATTTTAAAATGAAGGGTTTGAAACACTTAGGTTGGTTTCTAATTAAAAAAAAATACATAGTTTTAATCTTCAATTTCAGGAGAGTGTTTTAAATAATTGCTTCTTTAATGTTTAGTATTTTTAAAGCAGAGATGGTTCATATTTTTTGTCCATCTAAGCCTCCTATGCTGTTATTCCGAGTTTGGGATTTTTCTCCAATGGTGTGCAAAGAAACAAACGTTCTAATGGTTTTATTTTATTTTGTTTTTCTAGGAGTCAGAGAATAATAAGTTATGTTCCCTGTATTCCTTCCGAAATACCTCTACCTCACCACATAAGCCTGACGAAGGGAGTCGGGACCGCGAGATAATGAGCAGTGTTACTTTTGGAACCCCAGAACGCCGCAAAGGGAGCCTTGCCGATGTGGTGGACACACTGAAACAGAAGAAGCTTGAGGAAATGACTCGGACTGAACAAGAGGGTATGTGTGGACTTAACTGTTGGGCTTTATTCTTGCAAAGATTCCAGACCTTTAAAAAAACTGAGTGGGATTTCAAGGGCCAAAGCAGTGCATAATTGGCACTAGCTAGGAAAAAGTTATTCGGCGGTTACCATGGTGATGGCCGATCGTGATCCATTGAGAGTATTAAGCAGATAGCTCCATTTTCCTAAAACTTTGTGCATTTTATTTTGTCCTTATGATAACAAATCAAGGTTTTGAACAGACTGCAAGCTTTACACTGGAAAAAGGTGTAGTATGGGAACTTTTGCAGCTGCAACTTTGTTTTTCATTTTTTCTCCCTTATTTCCTTTTGATGGATAGTGTTTTATTATGAAAAGGTCAACTGTTTAAAAAGAAAAGAAAATCAAACAAAAATAAGAACAAAACTAATTTATTTCTCCTTATTTTTTATAAATATTACAAATTTATAAATATTATCCTTTTACCTCCAAATGTTGTAGAATTGAGATTTGAGGTTTCTAATTTGTCAAAGCTAAATGCTCAAGAGGGAAGTACTGTGACACATGACATCTATTGCATCATCCCACATCCACCTCCTCTATGCTCTCAAGAGATGTTCTTAGGTTCACTTAGGTTCACCTATGTCCTAAAAAACATGAAAGAAGACTCTAATAATATTTTTAAATTAAATAAATCAAGTCTAAGTGATTGCTGTACTATGTATGTTCTTTCGTTCTTTATGTGCAGATTTTAGACTTTGAAATGTAGGGTAGTTAGTGGTTCTGGATTTATTGCTAACACTGTAAGTTAAATTTAGAGTTCTGTGGCACAGTAGAGAAATGGGGATATACGGGAATTTTTCATGTAACTTAATTTTATTCCTATAAGGGCTTAAAAGTTTAAAAGTTTCAAATTAATTTCTGTGGATGTGTCCATCACATCAGCACAAAAGGAAGTTTCTAAAATGTATCACACACCTCCCTGACTTACCAACCAGATGATATGGCACAAAAATGTAAATATTTTTTGATGACGCAGGGTCATGGTGCAGTAGACTATGAACTCCAATACCTGTCTAATAGTTAAGTGACCCTGGGTAAGTTCTTCAGTTTCCCTGAGCCACAAAATTTAAAATTTGGTGTGGCACTAATACTTGACTGGGTAACTCAAACATTTTGAGAATTAACTATAATAATGAATGTATAAGTCTCATATGAGCAGTAAACTACATAAATTTGGGGTACTGTGATGATTATCATATTATAAATGTCAATTATTTTATCAGGCTATAATGTAATGATGCCCCCAGAGATCATAGAGATAATTAGGACTATTTGGCTTTATGGTATTTCTCTGCAATTATGAGACTTTTGAGTTCTTGTGTCTGCTTGATATAGGTATCTTTTGGTGCATACGTATGTGTGTGTCTATGTGTCTGTGTGTATGTGTGTATGTTGGGTTCTCTTCCTTCAATATCACATTGCAGGCTGTTACTTTTTGCGTTGTTGAGAATAATTTCTAATTTGTTTCTTTTTCATTTATAAATTATGAAAATAGATGATCACAACCCCTGGACGATAAGTAAAATATAAACATATATGTCTGGGTGAGTTGCTGAGAGATTCTGGGTAATATACAAGATCTTTTGTTTGTGGACTTCTGGCTGCTCAGACACTTTATTTTCCCCTGCTTGGATATGTTCTAGAATAAATGAAGCTGTCAGATCAATAATCTGAATAAGTGATATTGCTAGATTATTTTAATTATGATTTACCAAAAAGATGGTTTAGTTCTATAAGAAAGTGGTTTTCAAAATTCTTTAGAGAGCTCTTTAATGCAAAAATAAAGAAACTGATTTGTGGTGATTTTTTTTTTCCAGTGTGAACTCCTAGGGAGTTTAAAATAATTTTTCTCTTGCAAGTCATGGTTAGTTTTCTGTTCTTCCTCTTTATTATTTTGTATTAAAGATTTGATACAAGAGAGGCACTTGCAAGATGAGACTTCTCATTTAAGAGTACTTTATCACTATATTCCTACTATCAAATAATGTTTTTATGTACTTCACTGAACTTTGTTTTCTATAGTATATATATTTTAGGCATCAGAATTTCAGGCTTTTTTTAGTGTGTATTAATGTATATAATATATTAAGTATAAATATGAAGTGATAAAAGTATGCTCATCAAACTTACAGATTCTACAAATCTAGGAGGAACACTGAATAAAATGCATGAAAGAAACAAAACTCAAAAGGTTTTGACAAACTGAAAATATGAACTTAAAACTAACCCATCAAGATTAAATTTAATAGATCTTATTGTTAAGTCCAGAAATTGTGACCAAAGCTCCTAGCTGCACAAATAATTACTGAAGGAAATTCAAATAGCAGACACATGAATTAAAAAAAAAAAAAGCTTATGAGTTTTAAGAAAGTACACTGGGGTCAGCATGATGAATATTGCCAAATATTTGGTAGTGCTGTCTCAGTCGGCATTACTAGAATTACAGTATGTAGCATTCAAAAGTTGGTAGTCCCATTGAGCTCAATACAATGCATCTGAATTATGGTGTTGAGTTGAGAATTACCACACTTTAAGAGGGACTAAAAAACATTGGGATAGTCTCAGAGGAGAGCAGTTGACATGATAACAGACATACAATTATATAATAAGAGGAGGAATGGTTGAAGGAACTAGTAATATTAATCCCAGAGAAAATAGATGAAGGATGACATGATGGTTGTCTTTACAGTAAAGTCATGTGGAGGAAGGATTGGGTTTATTCTATGTAGTTCCATAGGGATTGAATGAAGATCAGTGACAAGAAGTTGCAAGGAACCAGATTATCATTTATAACAAAATTAACTGTGTAACAGTTGTACCTGTCCATGTATGGAATAATCTTCTTTGGAAGATAATAAATTGTCCTTGGAGGTGTGTGGCAATCTTTATTGCCATTTCAATAGGGCTAGGGGACAGAAGATTGGTCTTTTTCTAATACCAAAGCTCTATGAATTTTTATGAATATGCTTATACAATATTTCATAGTTCATCATATATGTTTTTTTTAATAGCCCTAACCAAGAACTAATAGTATCATGATTATTTTTCTACAAGTTTTCTTTTTATTTTGCAAGGTGGTAGTAGAACCGAGGGATTCTTACCATTTTTTTTTTTTGGCCATGGATTTCCTTGGTAGTCGGTGAAGCCTACAGGTTATTTCTTAGTTTAAATGCACAAAGTAAAATCCACGGAATTACAGAGAAAATGAGTTACATTAAAATATTAAATAATTCTAAAATTTTGTGATATGTTTAGAAAATGCTACTTTACTAATGCATCAAACAACAAGATCTAATGAAGGGACTCAAAATATCAAAATTTTAAAGTAATGATAAACATAAAAGATATTTTGAGATATCACTAACCAGTACAGTGTGATATAAAAATATACTGTAATTCTATTTGGTGCAGTATCACAGATACTATGAATATTTTCTGGTTTGTTGCCTGCATCCATAATTTAAGGAAATGCAAATTTTCAATTAGAGGTTAGTGAAAAAGAATTTTTCCATCCAGGTTCACCATCCAAGGCCCCCTGAATCCTGTAGATGGACTCTTGGGGTCTGTGGACCCTAGGTTTAGAACCCCTATGCTACATAATATGGGGCACCTGTAATGAATAAAATAGTCTCTAACTTTAAAGAGTTCATGTTCTCGTAAGAGGTATAGGATATATAAAAAGTGAACTCTAATTCAATGTCTAATCTATGATAGGTTCTGTGAGAGTCATATAGATTAAATGTTATAGGAGTTTACAGGATAGATTGCACTGGCCTAGGAAGCCATGGAAAGGTTCTAAAGGGAAATGGGTCTTAACTGGTCTTGGAGAATGAAGGATTTGGATAGGCAGAAATGGAGGGGGAGGGACATTTCAGGCAGAAGGAACAGGCAGAGTCCTTTAAAATAGCCAACAGTTCATGTTCTAATTTAAAGTATGTGACGATGCATATGGGATATAAGACTGAAGAGGTCGGTTGTGTTCAGATCACTGAGGCCCTTTAAATTAAAATTCTTGGCTAAGGGAGTTTGCACTTTAGATTGAAGACTGTGGAAGAAGCATTGACTAATTTTCAGCACAACATAGTGATGGATTTAGAGCTATCCTTCAGGAAGTTAATCTGGCAGCACTGTGTAGGATGTACGGGAACAGGAGAGACACTGAGGAAATTGTTTCAGGCTAGAGATAATGAGGGCCTAAACTAAGGTGGCAGAAATGAGAAAGGAGGAAGGGGTGCATATGGAAAATATATTAGGAGATAGAATTGTTAGGAGTTGACATTTAAGCAAGGAGACCAGGGGAGAGGAATGGTTCACATGTTGCTCAGAGCTTTTAAACTTTGGGTGAGTAGCAGGGTGGTAATACAATTAATAATAATAATTTTTTAAAAAGTAGAGGAACATGTTTTGGAGTTGGGAGCCATGAAGATTTCTATTTTCTATTTTGAATTTGATTCCTAATTATCTGCTCAGAGCAATACTACAGAACAGTATAATGGGATTTCTGACTCTATAAAACTATATCTCAGGTCTAAGGAGGTATAATAGCTTCACCAATATTTGCTTGGCTTTGACCCTTTAAAGCCCCAGGTCCCTATCCTCATGTGGGACAGCTCTTATCCCATGGGACATATACGAGCTTTCAAATGCATTACTCTCCTCTCTCTCACCTCTATTGCCTGGTTTGAAGGCCATACCTCATGAATGACAAGCCTGTGTGATTGACATAATAAATGACTTTTCCTGAGTCATTCTTGTCCTGGAGAATGTTTTGACTCTATCAGACTAAATACCTTCCCCCTCACTTCCCCTCATATACAGGAACTGATCTATAAAAAGTTTATTTATTATGGTCTATTTTAAAACAATATCTACATGATAAAAAAAACCTCTCCACATAGCATTAGGGAAGTTATTCTCTTACAGGCAGATCCTTTCATCAGCCAAATAATTGTACAGTGTTTTATCTGCCATCCCTCAAGAAATTTCTTCAGAGCAGTGATTTGACTGGATTGCTGAAACACTGATGAACAAAGGTGTTCTGTCTGAAGTGCCTCCTCTGAAAGTGAGATTTGTGGGAAAATAGACAAGGTTTCTGTTGTAAATTTAACGTTGATTTTTTGGTCATAGGTAGATAGGAAGATAGATGATAGAGAGATAGATAGATGCATGGATAGATGGATAGAATGAATATCAGAATCTACCTTTTAAAGTACTGTTGATATTGGTGGGTAGAATATGCAGAAAGACTGATTATAGGTTCAGGTTAAAATGCTTCCAAGATAAAAATCCTTCAGCTGTGATTAAATGATGAATTTTAGTTATCCTTGTATCACCCATCTTGTTGCCAGTGTAGCTGGGCTCTAACATAAGCGACAGTTGTCAGAAAATGAATACTTTAAAAAGGACTTCTATATCTAAATACATATATTTAATCAGAGAGTCCTTTGGCTTCTGAAAATAAGTTGTCTAATGAGAATTTCATTTGAGCAGCTGCGACTGAGGAGGTCAACAGGCATTGCCTAGGAGAATATGGCCCAGCTGGTTAAATCTGGTTGTTGTCGTGATTTAAATGGTCAAGTGCTGCTTGTAATCCAGGACCGTCTGTTTGTAAAGGGAAGAGTGAGTGCTTCAGCATAATGTACAGCTGTTTTAATCTCTCTTTAATAATAGTGCTTCAGCCACTATCATGTCTTGTGTATCATACTACTAAGTATATGATCCTAGGCCGAGTGAACTGCTTTGGGTCAGGTTCTGGAGGCATGTGAGCTTGCAGGGAAAGGGATACAATTATATAAACCTCAACTCTCTGACAAAATAACAGCTTCTTTCTTACTTTTTTGCTCTTTTAAAAGATGTATTCTTTAGGTAATAATTATTGTGATCAAGAGGGAGTGATAAGGCTTATAGTTAGATAGAAATATTTGAACGAGTGAACTCTGGTAGGGGCCATGAACTTAATGGAAAGTATGCAGGGTTCAGGTACAGTTGTATAGCATATACATTGGACAGAAATTAGAATATTTGTCCAGTGGAATTGTGTGCCACAAGTTATCGTGATAATGAAAGTATGTGGTTTCATTTGACTGTGTATGTGGAGAAAGGGCAGGAGCATTTGAGCTCTGGATTCCTGGTGGGATAGGCTTTCCAATGGATTATGCAGCTGTTACCCCACACAAGAATGAACACGTGTTTATGTGTGTATCTGACAGATTATTATCATTATTCACATCTCTAAATAATAATTTGGATTTTTACATATATTTTTACTGAATTATATTTAGTTAGCATATATGTTGGTATATATTGCTTATCTGATAGCTTTTGCTGTACTAGAGGAGGAAGGTGGTGTAGTTTAAATGACGGGGAGACTCAGTTTTGAAAGTCATGTTTCTGAGTGAGCTAGATCTGTGTTTGACCATAAATTCTATCATTTGGAGCAGCAGTATAGCCTCCTGATTAAGAATGTGGGCTCTGGAGCTAGACTGCCTGTGTTTGAAACTCAGTTCAGCATTTGCCGTATGGGTGACATAGGGCACCTCTCTGTGCCTCAGTTTTCTCAATCAAAAATTGGACATAATTATAGTGCTAGTATAAGGATCAAGATTCATTTAATGCAACTAAAGCATTTAGAGCATTACCAGTGTGTAATAAGTGCTCAATAGAGGTAGCCAACATTATTTTCTAGCTGTATGACCTTGAACAAATTACTTAGTCCTTTTGTGCTTCAGTTCCCTCACCTGTAAAACTGGATGAATGATACCTACTTTGCAGGGTTGTGTGAGGATTTCACATATTAACTATATAAAACACATAGCTTCTATAATTATAATTATTATTACTGTTGCTATTATAATTGCTGTTACTATTATTATTTGAAGAAACATTTTTAAAGAGAAATATTACAGGAATCTCATCTTTTGCCACAGACAGAATCATAGGAAATGTCCCATGGTGTTAGGGGATTTAGATTTGGCAGCAAGGACATTCCTGTTTTCTGGAAGAGCAATTCAGTTTAACTCTCCTTTCAGGCTTTTTGGAAAAGCTGTTACTAAAGTTTCCCCACTGGAAGCCAATCTTCCCTGCTGAGAAATATGTGGAATATGATGTTGTCAGTGAGAGAGGTTGGTAAAGCCTTGGATGAGGTTTTCAGAGAGTACCCAGTTAAGAGCAATATGTTCCTGTTAGAGGGAAAAAAAAATCTATTAAAAGCCCATGCTAAAAACAAAACAAAACAAAGTTTAACATTTATACTGTGCTAGAGCATCAAAAGAATTTTTTAAGGCAGAATTTATGGATATTAGGTTTGCCACTGTTTTGATTGAAGGTTATATTGGTGAAGCATTTAGAATATTTGAGATCCAAACCCTTTTTCATATTTCTCATTCATGGGAAAAATTGGAAAGGTTTTGGGTTTTTGCAAAGAAACACATTAAGTATTCATTACAAATGCCCCAGAATTATTATTTCAAATAAGTTGGAAACTTCAAGTCATTTAAATGCTGAAGTTCCCCAAGACCACTCATACTCTAAGTGAAGAAGCAATCAGGTATTCAGAGCAATGCTGATGCAACATCATTTCAGTTCATTTTTTCTTCTCTTTAAAATACTTCATCTTTCCTCCCTATGATATTTTTGTCCTTGCTCCCATTTTAAAGAATTTGTATATTCATAGTAAATATTTATCTAGTACCAGATAGTTTAAATAAATGTATTTTCTGAAAGTATTGTACAATTAAGGATTAAAATGAGCTAGAACTACTGGTTTTTGAATTATGAAAATTATATTTGGTATGTTTTCGTGTGAAGTATATTTGCTTTCTAATTCTTTGTAAACTGGACATCCTCTTATATAACTTTATAAACAATATAATCAGCCTGCATCCTGTGAGCCCCAGACACTCTGGATGAATCTTGGCTATGTCAGTTTGCTGTTGTTTTACAACTCCCACTTACAGTGTTGGCAATGTACTAGTTGGTGGAATCTTTCTCTTAACTTCCTTTTCCATGTCTCTGCCTTGAAAAGATACTTCACCTTTCTTGGCTCATTTCTCTTTCTTCAGATTTAAACATTCTTAAAGCTCTAAGAATGTTAAGAACAGATGCAGACAATTGTTTTTGATTTTTTCTTCTTCACCTGGGAAGCAAGAAGGTGCTCTCCTGGCATTTTGTTGTTTAGAAAGAGGATGCAGTTTTCTGATGGTTTGATGAAATAAGTCATATTCTTATATGATTTTGAACTTGTAGAGTTTGAATGTATTGTTAGCATTTCACATTTTTTTCCATTGAAAGTTTATTAGATCGACTTCAGGATTTATGCTGGGATTCTGAAAAAGTAATAGGAGGGGTGGTTTTTAGATTCATATCTTTTTCTTATATAATATATATGTAAAATGTAAAGAAAAAATGAATGTGAAAGGAAGTGGGAAATTTATATATGTGTTTATTATGTCATATTTGATACATAAATGTTATAAGGCATAAAAATAAAATAAATGCCTGTGAATTCATCATCCAACTTAATATAAATCATTACTATTGAATCTACCTATGTTTTCTTCACCTGTCCAATCCTTTTGTTTTCTACCTAGATGTAACTACTGCCAGAACTTTGTGTTATCATTTTCCCTTTTTGTTTCAAAACAGTTTTATGTGTCCCTAAATTATGTTGTTTGGCTTTGTTTTAGAACTTTGTAAAAATGGTACTACACTGTAACCTTCTGCACCTTGCTTTTTATATTCATAATTATATTCTAAGCTCAATTTTGCAGTGTACAGCTCTAGTTCATTTTCATTTTTGTATAAAATTCCATACATTATTCCATAGAATGATATACAGGAGTATATTTTCCTGTCTGCTGTCTCTGGACACTTGGATGCTATTGTGTTCTGTTAGTACAAACAATGATGCTATGAACATTCTTGCACCTGTCTTCTGAAGCACATGTGCACAAGTTTCTTCTCTAGGGTGTATTCCCAGGAGTGGAGTTGCTGTTGACCAATTTTTGTATTCTTTTTCCACTCTGTTGGAAAACATTACACAAAGAAGTTGGGGCTACAGTGTGTGTGTGTGTGTGTGTGTGTGTGTGTGTTGTAATCCTTGAAAGCTTTAACTTAACTGCCTATACGTTTTGGTTCCACCTTCCTCAAAATGTCTAGTACAGGTTTCTTTTTATCATTGAGCTTTTCAGAAACTCACAAGAGCCTTTGATGAACCCCTTCACTGCAATTTTCCTTTTTCCTTTTGTTGTATCTTAATAGAATTCTTCAACCTTTCTTTCAACTATGAACACAAGTGTATTGTCATTCTCCCACTGGACTATGATTATTAGGTTTGTTAGGAAACACTTTTTTCCCCCTTTTGATCCTCTTTATTGACGTTTCCAGTTTGGTGTGGTTTTTGAATTAAAGAAATTCCTGATCTTTAGCCATATCTGGTCCCCAGTCATTATTTTTTCTTAAATACCTACTTCAAATTTAAGACTAACTAGCAAATCTGTTGATTATTGCCACTGTTCTATCTAGCCATTTATATTGAAATAGACAGTTTTCTAACCAGTTGAGTCATTAGCTGGAAATCTTTACCTTTTCCTTAGAATGTTTAATTTGAGAATCCTTTGAGATACTGGCCTGGTTTTGATATGTATTCTTGTCCTGACTCTGGTAACTTACTGGGTAGTACCTAATAATTGATTAATTAATTAATTGATTGACCTTAGCAAAAGTTTCTTAATTCAGAAAACATGGACAAAAAAAAGAAATTAAAAAAAAAAAAGAAAACATGGACATTACTCTAGCATTAAAGGCCAAATTCTAAAACTTTATGCTGCTCTGATTTTCTTTTAGAGTTTGTATCTCAATTTCAGCACTATCAGTGATTTTCTTTTTCAAACTGTTTTCAGGCTAGAAGTCATCTGAACCAATCTCATGATTCATTTTTCTTTTATTATGCTTGAAATCACTTACTTTACTGTTCCCCATCTCTTTTTTTCTGATGTTATAATCTTTATGAAGATAGAGATAAAAACTCCAATCCAATTTTGATGTGTGAAAAGTCATTGTCCAATGAGGTATTTATGGACAAAACCATGGATAATTGGCTCAGAAAGTGCTGTGTATGGTTTGAGAGATTGGCAAACGGAAGGGGGTGTTGGTAGGGTACCATGATTCAGAAGAAGTAAAGGTCAATAAGTCTACCTTTTGTCTGGGCTGTTGTAAGGGGGATTTGGGCCTTGGAGGGAGTTCATGGCCGTAATTATTAACCATATGAGGCTATGGTTTAATGCTGAATAACTGTGACACTTAGACCTATCATAGCTTTCTTAATTTATGTTTTGAGGGTTTAAGTATAACCGAGAAGCCATAACTGAGAGGCCAGACAACTCCCATAGTGAAGTCATAATACATAGACCATCCACTAGCATTGGGAGTGCAGAAATTAGAGGCCCGTGAACATTCCTAATTGCTTTCAGATAATGAATTGAAAGTGTGTAAATACAAATAGATGGTTAGAAAAAAACTGAAGGTATAATGAAAAATAACTATGAAAAATGTGAGAAAGTATTGAATTATTTGCAATAAGAACCACGCAGCAGCAGCAAGAGCAGCAGGAACACTATGCTAATGTGTGACTTGTGAATGACTGCAACCTCTAGTCAGTGGGCAGTCCTTAGAGTAGCTAACTGTGGACACTGCTATCCCTTTCCACTCCAGAATGCAGCTGTAATTCGTTTAATTGGAACTTTTTAGCAGATCCTTCAGAAATCCCTCTTAAGTTTTTGCTTATGTAATAGATGGGAGAGATGGGGAATTTAAGAATTATTGCATAAGCAAAATGTTGTTTTGGAGCTATCTCTCTTTGTTTTCAGACAGAAGAGAGTCTGGAGGAAACTATAGTATGTACTGAATGTACAGAGTCCTAAAAATGATCCTGTGATCTTTTTGATAACTTTTGATAATATCACATATAGTGATAGCGTCATTTTGGAATACAGAGGACAGCAGTAAATTAATGTTGTTTGCTTATAAATATTGTTGGCACAAATCACGTGTACAGAGCTTATGTATTAATTTTATTTTTTCCATTGTTAATTTTAATTTAACCTTTAAGCCACCATTCTAACTAATAGCAGAAAGTTTGATCTCACTTCTAGGTAAACTAACAGTTACTTTAAGATTTAACTTCAGTCAGGTAGAATTATGCCCCTTTCACTTTTTCATGGTATTATCTGATAGGCAGAGGGTGTAGGCATTTTACTGGCATTGGATCATTGGTATCTGGCCAAGATCATCAATCTCTATTATGCTTAGAATAAAATTCATTGCTTAAAATCCAAACACCGTACTCTGGCTTTCAAGGCTCGTCTTATTTTACTTTACCCTTTTCTCAGACCACTCCAGCTTCACTGGGCCTTTTTTTTTTTTTTTTTTTTCCCCCTCTCAAACATGTATCAGTTCCTTACTTTTCCATGTATCTAGAATGATTTTCCTTGAGATCCATGTATACTGGCTCCTTCTTGTCATTCAGATCTCAGCTTAATTATCACTTTTTCAGAGAAGCCTTACTTAACCTTTAATCTTAAGTAGACCCCAGTTACTCTTTACCATATTACTCTATTCAATTTTCACCTTAGCATTGTCCACTACCTAATATGTTCTTTCATTTGTCTTCCTTTTGTGTCTCTCTCACTCCACTAAAGGGGGGCGGGGGAAGTCAGTGAAAGCAGAGAAACTCTGATTTGTCCACTGCTGTATTCCCAGTGCCTAATAATGATTGGAACACAAGACCCTTATTAAATGTTTGTTGATTGAATAAATGAGTGAAGCTTGTTAAATGATCTGAAGTGGTGTCTCTTGCTCTTACTTCTGCCTCTATTGTCCTGGCATTTACTTTTTTTTCTCCCTATATTCAGGCTTATCTTTGTCTTTTATAATATTGGAGGTCAATATAGGAAATCAAAGTAATTTCCTCTTTCATGGCCTTTTCTTCTCTCTGTTGGTGCACATTTACTGTTCAAAAGTCAGCTGCCAATGGGAATGTAACTCCAGATACACTGTCAACCAATAGTATGTTCTTTATTTCTACCATTTTGTCATTTCAAAGATGTTATATAAATGGAATCACACAGTATGCATATTATTGGAATTGGCTTTTTTAAAACTCAGTATAAATCCCCGGAGATGCACCCATCTTGTTGCATATATCAATAGTTCATAATATTTTTTATTGCTGAACAGTATTCAATGGTATGTATCATGTGTATGTATCACAGTTTAACCAGTCACTGGTTGAAAGGCATCAATTCAAAATCTAGTTTTTGGCTATTATAAATAAAGTTGCTATGAACATTTGTGTACAGGTTTTTGTATGAACCTAAGTTTTCGTTTCTCTGGAATTCATGTCCAGGAATACGATTGCTGGGTTGTATGGTAATTGATGTTTTATAAGAAACTGTCAGCTATTTCAGAATAGCTAAAGCTGTTTTACATTCCCACCAGCAATGTATGAGTGATCTAGTTTCTCTGCATCTTTGCCAGAATTTGATTTTGTTATGTTTATTTTAGCCATTCTGATAGTATGTAGTGATATCTCATTGTGGCTTTAAATTGTCTTTCTCTTATGGCTAATTATGTTGAACATCATTTTATGTGTTTGTTCACCATCTATTTATCTCTCCCCTTTGGTGAAATGTCTACTCATGTCTTTTGTCTATTTTTTAATTGGATTGTTTTTTACCATTGAGTTGGCAGAGTTCTTTATTACTGTAGCTACTAGTCCTAGGTCAGATATGTGATTTGCAAATATTTTCTTCCGGTCTGCAGTTTGTCTCTTCATCCTTTTTACATAGGCTTTCACAGAGCAAAAGTTGATACCTTCAAAGAGGTAGTGTTAAGCAATTTTTCATTTTATGGATCATGCTTTTGGTGTCAAGTCTGAGAACACTTTGCCTAGCCCTATATTCTAAACATTTTTCTAAAATATTTATAGTTTTATATTTTACATTTAAGTCTATAATCCATTTAGAGCCAATTTTTATATCAGATGTGAGATTTAGGTCACATTTTTTTAAATAAAGATTTTACTTATTTATTTGAGAGAGAGAGAAAGTGAGAGCCAGAGCATGAGCAGAGGAGGAGAAGGAGAAGCAGGGGAAGGAGCATACTCCTGGCCTGCAGGGTTCCCAACTCGAGGCTTGATCCCAGGACCCTGGAATCATTACCTGAGCTGAAGGCAGACACTCATCCGACTGAGCCACCCAGGAACCCCTAGGTCACCTTTTTAAATAAGGTGTGAAGTTTAACAGTTTCATTTTGAGTTAGCAAGGTCATAGGATACAAGATCAATACATAAAAATCAATCACATTTCTATATATTAGCAATGGACATATGAAAACTGAAATTAAAAACACAATGCTATTTATAGTTGTTCCAAAGAAGATGAAGAGTGTAGGTATACACTTAAAGCATGTGCAGGATCTGATGCCAAAATTACAAAATGCTGATAAAAGAAATCAAGGAAAACCTAAATAAATGGCAACATATACATGTCATGGGTTGGAAGACTCAACATGGTAAAGATGTCAGGTCTTTCCCAAATAATCTATATGTTTAATGCAACTTCTATCAAAATTCTAGTAAAACTTTCATGTGCATAGACTAGCTTATTCCAAAATTTATAGAAAGGGGAAGACCCTAGAATAACTAAGATAATCTTGACAAAGAAGAATAAGATGTTAGGAATCACTCTACCCAATATCAAGGCCTACAATAATCAAAACAGTATGGTTTTGGCAGAAAAATAGACACATTGATCAATGGAATATAATAGAGGACACACAGGTAGAACTGCAAAAATATGCTCAACTGATTTTGACAAAGGTGAAATGTGTTATTTGCTATTTTATATTTATTGATCTTGCCTCCCAAGAAGATTTTAATTTCCTTGAGGACACAGACCATATCTTTTAGTCTATCTTCACAATGCCTAGTATAGATCTTAGCATGTAATATATGTATAATAGCCAAAAGTCTGTTGATTTATAAAAGGTTTCAGAGATGCGAATAATATTATGGTTCAAAGGATATAAATAGATTCAATTTTTAGGGAGTGCCTCTTCATTTAAACAAAACATACATATACATTTTTAAATACATACATATATATGCTCATTATTTCCGTAAGCATTTATTAAGCTCTTTCATCTGGTAGTATAGTGCGCTTGGGGTGGGGAGAGGTAAAAGTGGAGAAAGAGGACAAGGAAAAAAAGAAGATGAATACAGAGATGGACAGATATGGTTTTTAGTAACTCATAATTGGTGGGGAAACACACATACACACACACAAAGTAATTATATTAGAATAAGTGCTATAGTAGAAATTGCTTAAAATGCTGTGGGAGTACAAAAGGGGGCTGTCATTTTGTCTAGTAGATCTAGGAAAGGACTTAAAGACGTTTGAGCTGGATTTTGATGAATTGCAAGCTATTCATAGTGACCAAGAAATATAATAGAATCCAGGTAGATAGAACAGCATTGTGTAAAGTTTCAGTGGTATGAATAAACCCATGAGTTTGGTGAATTCAGAGGTTCAGTGTGGTTGGACAGGAGATATGACTGAAAAAACAGATTGAAGCCTTTCTGAAGAGCTTGAATTTTATCTTTTGGGTAGTAGGGAGTAGCTAAGAGCTTTAAGTAAGAGGATACATAACATAATTGGGCACATTTCTTATAAAAGAAACTTTGGTGGCATTTTGACTATCAGTTGGAAAGAAGCAAGGCCAAATGAAGGAAAATCTTCTAGTAGGCTGTTTTAATGGGCCACATATGTACTGATAAGAGTCTAAATAATTAAGGCAGTGTCAGGAGATAGAGAGGAGGAATCAGCTTTTAGTTACATATTTGAGGTTGCTAATTAGATATGGGGTATGAGGTTAGTGAAAGAGACAAAGATGATTGAAGTATCCTAGCAGAGAGATTCAATGATGAGGCTATTAAGATGGTGAATAAGAATTAAAAAAGGTGGTGAATATAGATAGATAAAGTTTGGGGAAAAGGTTTGGGTTTAGAAATACTGAGTTTGAGCATTCTGTGAAAGTAGATACATCCAACAGGCAGATGTAGGATTGATTATCCTGGACATTAGGAGAGAGGAGTACCCCTTGGCTCCCCTGCCTTTTTTAAATGAAGTATAATTAACATACAGTGTTACAATATAATGATTCAACAATTCTATACATTACTCAGTGCTCATCAAGATAAGTGTACTCTTAATCCCCTTTATCTATCTACCACCTCCCCTCTGGCAACCACCAGTTTGTTCTGTGTATTTAAGAGTTGGTTTTTTTGTCTTTTTTTTCTTTGTTTGTTTTGTTTCTTAAATTCCACATATGAGTGAAATCATATGGTATTTTTCTTTCTCTGTCTTACTTCATTTAACATACTTCCTAGGTTCATCCATTGTTGCAAATGGCAAGATCTTATTCTTTTTTGTGGCTGAGTAATATTCCATTAGAGGTGTGTGTATATATATAGATATATATATATATCTATATATATCTATATCTTTTTTTTTTTTTTTGCACAGTAAAGGATACCATCAACAAAATAGAAAGGCAACTTACCGAATGGGAGAGGATATTTGCAAATATATATATATATATATCACTTTTTTATCCATTCATCTATGGATGGACACTTGGATTGCTTCCATATTTTTGCTATTGTAAAAAATGCTGAAAATAAATATAGGGCGCACATATCTTTTTGAATTAGTATTTTTACATTCTTTGGGTAAATACCCAGTAGTGGAATTACTGGATCATACGGTAATTTCATTTTTAATGTTTTGAGGAACCTCCATATTGTTTCCCACAGTGGCTGCAACAGTTGCATTCCCACTAACAGTGCATGAGGGTTCCTTTTTCCCCACATCCCCCGCCCCCACAACACTTGTTCTTTTTTTGTTAGTTTTTATTTTAACCATTCTGACAGGTGTAAGGTGATATCTCATTGTAGTTTTGGTTTGCATTTCCCTGATTATGAGTGAAGTTGAGCATTGCTTCGCTTTGTGTGTCTGTTGGCCACCTGTATGTCTTCTTTGGAAAAATGTCTATTCAGGTCCTTTGCCCATTTAAAAAAATTATTTTCTTGCTGTTGTGTTGTATAAGTTCTTTATATATTTTTAATATTAGCCACCTTATTGGATATAGCATTTGCAAATATCCTCTCCCATTCAGTAGGTTGCCTTTCTATTTTGTTGATGGTATCCTATACTGTGTAAAAGCTTTCTATTTTGGTATAATCCCCGTAGTTTAATTTTGCTTTTGTTTCCCTTGCCTGTGGAGGCATATCTAGAAAAATGTTTCTACAGTGAATGTCAAAGAAACCAAAGGCATCCAAATAGGTAAGGAAGAAGTAAAACTTTTACTATTTGCAGACGATATGATAATATATATAGAAGACCCTAAAATTCCACCAAAAATTATTAGAACTGATTAAATGAATTTAGTAAAGTTACAGGATACAAAAGTAATATATAGAAATCTTTTGCGTTTCTATGCACTAATAATGAAGTAGCAGAAAGAGAAATTAAGAAAATAATCTAATTTATAATGGCACCCAAAATAATCAAATACCTAGAAATAAACTTAACCAAGGAGGTGAAAGACCTGTACTCTGAAAACTGTAAAACATTGATGAAAGAGATTGAAGATGACATGATACCAACTTTTTTCACAGAACTAGAACAAATAATACTAAAATTTATGTTGAATTGCAAAAGACCCTGAATAGCCAAAGGAATCTTTAGAAGGAGGAACAAAGCTGGAGGTAATACAATCCCAGATTTCAAGATATACTACAAAGCTGTAGTAATCAAAACAGTCTGGTACTGGCACAAAAATAGACACATGGATCAATGGAACAGAATAGAGAGCCCAGAAATAAATTCACACTTATATGATCAATTAATCTATAATGAAGAAGGCAAGAATATACAATGGGGAAAGATAATCTCTTTAAAAAATGGGTTGGAAAACTGGCCAGCTACATGCAAAAGAATGAAAATGGACCTCTTTCTTATACCATACACAAAAATAAACTCAAAATGGATTGAAGACCTAAATGTGAGACCTGAAACCCTAAAACTCTTAGAAGAAAACATAGGCAGTAATTTCCCTTGGCTCCTTTCTATCATTGTTATGAATTTGAACTATTTCTCAGAGAACTCATTTTAGCTTTCAGTTGGCCTTAAATTTGCTCCACATGTGGAAGCTCTGTAATCTGTCATTCTATTCGTATAAAAGAGGAGAAAGCAACTATAGGCCAATACAGGTCATGTGTGTCTTATCTGTTCAGGTAAACTCAATTAATTTTGTGGCCCAGTGGTTCACATTGTCAGTAGCATTGACATCACCTTGGAGCTTATTACAAGTGCCGATTCTTGGGCCTCACCCCTTACCTACTGAATCAGAAAGTCTGGATGGGGCCCAGCCCCCATGTTTTTACAAGCTCACCAGGTGTTTCTGATGCACACTGATGATTGAAAACTATGATATAGGAACTATACTGTATTATATTGTATTATGCCATGCTGTGCTATTGCTCAAATCATGTAAAATGATACCATGAAATCATCTTCTGACTGGGAAACATTTCCAGCCATCTTCATGATCAATAATTGTTTACCAAAGGATGAAATAATGGATAAACTGACTTGATTAAGAAGTAGGATGAAAGTACAACCTACAGGCTGTATCTGTCAAGGTGTATAGGTATTGCTTTTTCATTGTATTCATTTCTCTAAATCCTATTCATATAAGTCTATATTTCTGAGAGCTAGAAAATAAAATTGGTTGATATCATGAAGAAAAATGGAACTCTCAGGACTGCTGTAGCAGTTTAGCAGATAGTTTGGGTGATGGTGTTAGGGGCTCTGGTTAGGGAAGAGAAGCTGATGAGGGAAAGAAGAAAAGTTCTTGTGTGGTGTCAGGTGTATTCATCTGGATTCAGATTTTATTTCAGTTTCTGTACCTTGGTCAAAGGTATAGTGCTCAGGTCATAGCATATGATCCCTTATCTGAGGGTGCATAACAGATATTATTGGGTGATGAACCAAATTTAATACAGAAAACAAAGCCCACAGCGTTTGGGCTTTAAGAAGGTTAACATTTGATTGCCAAAGAAAATCTTGTATTCTTGTTAGTCATGTGGATCTAGAAGTGTTGAGGTGGCCTGGCCTAAGTGAATTTCCTAGTTGTTTAGGTGAACAGCCTCAGGTTTCTCTGGTGATGAACTTTAGTTTTTGTTAGCCCCACTTGCTCTGCCATTCCTGCTGTTTTGCAACAGGGCTTAAAAGTGCTTTAAGTGCTTGTGACCGTGGTAATGAATGAAAATGTCTTTCCAGCACTGAGAGGATTGCATTAGACTGAATAGTCACCTCACTTGTAAAAGCACTATTAGAGTGGGGCAGCTGTAAGTAAGGATAACGATTTGTGTCCACTGCTTATTTACTGAAAATTGTCAATGTATTATTTATTGAGAGCTCTCCAGACAGTGCTTGTCAGAATAAAAATGTCAGCTCTGAGCAAAATGTTATAATACATAATAAAAATGCTAGATATGCATTTTAGGGAGACAACTAATTAGATCTGCTTTTTCTTAAGGAAGGGGTAGTAAAAATGTCTAATATTGTGGATTTCTCCATTTGTATAAGTCCTTTTCTTTTCCCCCTGCTCAGCTCAATATTTGGTTTAGAAACTTACCAGGCCTGAGAAATAATTTGAACAACTTTGGATTGTTGCCATTAGACAGCCCAAGTAGTGAGGAGGCTTGCTAAAGGAGGAAGAGCCTGGCTGGTGATCCCACAGTGAGCCGCTGCCCTCACCTCCATGTTTTGTCAGAAATTAGAAGATGTCACTTCCTCCTTGAGCAGTGCTCGTGGAAAACTGCCTCCAGTGTAAACAACATAAAATTATTAAGCTTATTCCTCAGCCGTGCTAATTAACCCCAAACAAATTTCACATTAAGGAAACAGAATTCAATCAATGTAAATGTTATTGCTGTGTATTACTGTAAGCAATAATATAGTGGCTAAAATAATTAATTATTTTGGATTTTTTTAAAAGAAAGTATTCTTTTTGATGGTGTTGCAAAATATTTTGTGGATTTTCTTCCCCCTTTCTTGGGCCTTCCCTGGCATAGAATATAAAAGACCCATCTGGTAAAGCATGGTTAATACGCAGTCGTTTTTTTACGGGAAGGGAAAAATGTATTTTGGAGTGCCTCAGGTTTACTTAGTCTGATGTTTTCATCGGCAATACGTATGCAGGTTTTGTCTTCTCCTACCTATTGTAGTTCACTACTCATTGTAGCAATTTCCTATTTTTTTTTCCTACCAGTCTTAAATAAAAAGACCTGCGGTGATGGTGGTGGTGGAGGGAAAGATAAAAAAGGATGGTTAAATACAGTCCACTTCTGGGGAAAAAATGAAATGCTATTTTGCTATATTTCAGGTTTGGGGAAGCAATCACCAATAAAGATTTTCTTTTTTTTTTTTTATCTGGGCTTACATAGGAGGTCAAATTATCCTCTTCAGGATAATTTTCTTACATTTTTTGAAAACAACCAGATTTCTAAATAATAGCTTGTTTGTGCCTGTGATAACTTTGGATAAAATGTATCGTTATCATCATCTTCATCATCCCTGAAGACCTTTAAAGACATGAAGTGCAGAAGCCAGATGACATGCAACTTGATTTTTCATGCAGTAAAATGCATATTTGATTAATATGGAATTATTTATCAATTAGAGGTGGCATATTCTGTAGCACATGGAACACATATCAAATACGATTTGTATTAAGGTTATTCTGAGATATGATACGTCCTTTAGCCAATCGATGCTAGCGGGTGTTAAATTAACTTTGAAATTTGAAGTAATTTAACAAAATGGTGATGCAATAAAATAAAATGTTACTTTTCACAGATTGAACACCAACCATTTCTTTGTAATTCTGTCGTCTTCTTGCAAATGTCAAAACCTCTTTCTCTATCCTCAGTTAGTTCAGTATCCTATTTCATGGCTACTCTTAATTCCTTACTCTTCTCTATTTAAACTCTATCTTCATCTCGATAGGAGTATTCATCTTTTCATCGTAACTCAAAAACCTAACAAGCAGTTTGCTACTAAATATTTACAGTGATGCCAAAACTAATAATGAGAACATAAGTGTTCCAAGAATTAGGTAGGGCATGCCACTAAAAAAGTAAAAATTAATAAGAATGAATTTTTATAATGTAGTTGTGAAGAAATTAAAATCTTGTGGAAGGACTGTTTTAAGATAACATTTGAATGTTCCATTTACTCGATTGTGTATTTTGGTTTCAACTAATTTGTTTTAGATGATCATTTATATTTTGGTCTATTTCTTTAGTTTCTGTAGCCAGAGAGTTATTTTCTTTTTGACATCCTTGAACATTTATTTTTACCTTTCCAAATAGAAAGCAACTTTAGATTTTATTTATTTGCATATGTAGGAAGTTGATAATGTACCAAAGATTATAAGAGGCTACATTCAATAATTTTAAAACCACATGACATTTAGACAATGAAGAAATTGTATTGAATATTTCTATACATTTTAGATGTTTATGTCTCTAAGTATATTTAGAGCAAAACCTTTAAAAGATACACATGCAATAGCAAAGAATATAGGATGGTTAAATATGATAACTGGCGCTTGGATAGACCTCTGGCAGTCAGGCCACTCAGAAAATATTAAACTGTACAATTTCTATGATTAATATTTCTGGATTTTAAAGTTACACCATAATACCAAACCAAAAAATGCAATAAAATTCTAAAATAAGGGTCGTAGTTAGAAGAACTTGCCTTAGTATATTTTAGAATGAGATGCAAAGGGTTTGCATCCAGTACTTTATTCCCTTTAAGACTATAATTGACAAACTGCAGTAATCATGCTTTTATGTGTTTTTCTTCCTCTACTGAATTCATTGGAAAAAATGAAAGTAAAAAAGGTAAAAAAAAGACTCCAGAATTTTGAAATCCAGTGGTCCTGAAGTGATGGGAAAATAGCCAAGGTGTCACAGCTAATTTCTGACCCTGTTTTATGAGTTCTGCTGTTCCTTATTCCCCCTGTCAGCCTGGGAATCCCTGAGGCTGTGCAAACTGGCTGAACATCACTCAATCCCAGTTTTATATCCCCTTTTAATAATGTTGAGTCTATTCTGTCCAACTTTGATTCAGACAACCTGCTTGTCTTGAAAAAGTGATATATTTAATCAGTGACTCTGTCTCCAGCATAGCTCCCACTGCGTGTGACTAGAGCCGAGAGTACTGCAGTGGTCTGTCACTTCTGTTTGAATGGGTAATGTGGAGCCCATCAGCTGAAAAGACAGGAGCTGGAACTGCTTGTTAGGACACATGATCAAAAGCCACTCTCTGCTTTCTGCCAATCAAACCTCATGTTGCCTTGTGGGGCAGACATTAAATAGATTTTTTTTTTTTTCTGTCTTACACTGTGGGCACTTTGCCAGTTTGACATGTGAACTGTTACAAAAGATAGCAGAGTTTCGACCGCTTGCTGACTGCTTTAAAATATTACCGAACACTTGTTGTCAAAATGAAATATTCATAATACTATATTATGGTAAATTCTTTGAAGTATTATTCGGTGCCTTTATCTTGTAATTTGTAGATTTTTTTTTTTCTTTTGGCTAGGACAGAAGAAACAATAGACAATTGCTTGTTGGGTCAAAGTAAGGGAGACAAAAGCATATAAATCGATCCAATTGCAAAGCCAACAACTGTATCACAAATAGTTTTGAATCACATAATGATTGCTTTGTGAAAATAACATTAGTGAATTAAATGTTATTTTACATCGTTTCCTCTGCTTTAAAAATTATTTACTTCTTCTCTTCTAAGTCAGGGTAAGAGAGTGGTTTTAGTGTTATATGTTAGCCAAAAACATTAAAAACTTTATTTTGGAAATTTAATTCTGGATCTTATCCCCTCTGCTTATTAAGAAGATTGGACAGATTTCTAAATTCTAAGAGCTTCTCTGATTTGCAACTCTCCTAATGGGTATTTTTTCACTCTGCTTTTTCTTTTCGTCATCCCCTGAAGAGTCTCCCATTATATCACAACTTCGGTTTTGTACCCACAGTGACCGAATAATAATGGTGGCGTAGACTTAACTTCTAAGCTTTTTAAGAGAAGAATGAGTACCTCAGTTCTTTCGACTTAAAAGGGCGCTGGAACTGACACTTGCTATCATTTCCAAACACCCAGATAACTGTCCTAAAGCTGTGAAATCTTCGTTGGTGCTTTGATATCTCCAAACTTGCCACTTGGTACTTGCTGTTTCTTCTCTAATGATCATTTTAAAAGGAGTTAAACATTTTCACCAAAACATACCATGGCAATCTAGTGGAACTCATTTAAACAGGGAGCTACACATAAACAGCTGCTCTGTCAATAAGCCATTCTTTATAATACCCTTATTACCTTCTAGTGTCTCAAATTCTGATTAGTCAACAGTGCTGATTGCTGCACGGCATTCCGTTGCCCATCTTCCTTCTGCTCAGCTGCTCATGTCTTAGTTGTTATTTGATTACAACACAACTTGGGCATTGTTTCTCCAAGTTGCTCTTCATATTGTGTCTTAAAAACTCTGAATTATCCAGGGAAACTGGGATGGTGTGAGAGTGACTTTCTTTGCACACGTTAAAAATATCTGAACAAAGCATGGCATAAGAAATGCAACTATGGAACACTTAGATTGGAAAGGATATTTGTGACTTAAAACTCAGTACTTAGGATCATCTTGGGAAACAGAGATTAAGGACGTGGTGGTATTTTTAAAAGTATTATAGTACTTCACAAATGTAAAGAGTTATAAAATTATTATATTATGGTTATTAAATTTCCGCCAGATATAAAGTTCTGGAGGAGGTAATTATGGATGTGGAACTCCACAGGAAGGGCCTGAAGGACCTTCATCTTTGCCCCAGGACTAGATTAGTCCAGTTACCGTACGGCACCAATGATGCCCCACGACATTGGACAGCTTGTTGGTAGTTTCAGTTATGATGAAATAAGTAAGGGTGGGAAAAATCTCCATAACGAAGTTTGAATTTCAGCTATTCCTTTGTTGTGACCCCCTGGAATCTACTCTTGGTGAGTAGGAAATGCTGACACACTAGAAATGCAACCCCAGTAAAGGCCCTAAATCTGTCATTGTGCTCTGGAGTCTGCTCTGAAAATAGCAAAGCTCTTTTGGTAAATTAAAATCGGTGTGAATGGGAGCAGATGCTGACACGCTTTACTTTATCTTCAGGGACGCGAGTTAGAGAGGAGAGGGTCAGCAAGGCTAGATGTAGGAAATGCAGTGAGTGTGCAAACTTGTTCTGTCAAGGGAGTTCTGTTTTGGGATGTTAGTCAGTAGAATTGTATTTATCTTTGGTAATCCAGGTAAGAATTATACCCACATTACTCTATCTAGAGGAAAAATGAAGGAGATGGTATTCATTTCTGGGAAAGCCATCTCTCTGTGTTGTTCCCTTGTGGTTGTGGCTTTTCTTCATCAGCCTGCTTTGGCTATACACTGTCTCTGACTATTAGGTTTTACTTTCCAACATCATTTTGGCATAGCTTCCTAAAGTATTTGTTGAACACTAATGCTACCGTAGTCTTTGTACTGATATTTGTCAAAAATAATGAAAATGGTTTATGTTCTAAAAATGTACAATTTATCAAATAGCTTGTGTAGTCAATTTAAATAAGTCTCGTAGAAGTTTCAGTCTTGATTTGAAAAAATAGCATAGGATGAATTTATTTATAAGAACCTTAATAGTTTCTCTCAATTCCTTTTACATTTTAGATTACCTTATAATTTTCTAAATCTACATGAACAATAATGATCAATTTTGTCAGTATTATTCACACCTTTTATTAATTTAACATAGATGAATAAATGTGAATGTTGTGAAGAGTTGATTGGGAATAGATTTTAAATCTGACAGTTAGATTACAGGGTACCTAAGAAAAAATGGCTCTTTCACTAGATACCTAGTAATTTAATTCTTGTTTGAAATTATTATAATTTATTACAGTGTGTGGGTCCTAATGAATGTCTACTATTAAATGAAAAGGAGAAATTGAAATTAAGATTATGAAATTCTTTTAACTCATATCTTAAAATCCTCTTAAACAATTCAGGAGACATTAATAAGCTATGTGGGTTTCTTTCCATATTCTGTAATGGCAAATAACATTTTTTCGGCATTTAAAGATTCTTAAAAATGTTGAGTGCCATTGAACCTCAAAGCGTACAATCTTAGAATTTTATAAAATGGGAGTAGCCATTATAATAGCATTAAAATTGGCAAGTCTATTTAAATGTTTATTTGGATTATACGCAGACATTTCCAGCATTTGAGTTTTCCTGAAACAACTAGGTTTCCTTCGTGTTAAACACTTAATGTAGGACAATTTGAGATTTCATAGAGCTGTAAACTATACCGGATTAACATTTAAAAATTTCCAAACACCAGGGAGACTTTTAAAGTGTGAGTAAAAATTTATAAATAAAATAAAGATGTCCAAAACCCATAGGCATTCGGAGTTGTCACTTATCCCTAAATCTAAGTAAAACCTGTCATGTACACAAAATAAAGATCAGGTCTTTGAAAAATAGTAATTGCTGGGCAAAAGCAATGAACATATGACAATATTTCTGTCCTGATAGATTATCTGAAGTGTTATTTGAAAGGCCCAATGAGTATCTTACCTAGCAAGAAGCCCCTTTCTTCCAATTTGACTACGTGTATTTGAGAATCATTTAAGAAAAGAAAATCGGATTGATTGCCACTTTTATTTCAAACTATTAGTATGTTTACCTAAAACCCCTAAAGTTTTGTTTCCTAATTTCTAGAGTTCTTTTTTTCTATTGAGGCTGCTATCATGCATGTATAAGCTAGTAATTAGTTTATATGTAAGGAGAAGAAGAAATTAAGCAAGTTGGTGATGAGTTTACATCTGACTGCAGAGAAAAACCGTGCTCTAGGTTTTTCACAGTCTCAGAACAATGCTAGCGTAGAGATGTAGAGACTGGCGATCTCTCACTGTGAAGGGACCCTGGACCAACTGGGGATATAAGAAATAAAATGTAACTTCTTCAGGGAGTGGCTATTTGGGTAGATTTTTGTTTGTCAGATGGATTTTCAAAAGATTTCTTTTGAGGCTGTGGAGTTTTGCCCTTAGGCCTGTAAGAGTCACAACTCCATTCTTCTTCTTTGTCATAAAATTCTCCATCTCCCTCCCCCCACTCACATCCCCACTTAAGGGTGTACTGCCAAAAGAATGTAGTGAGAGGGCTAGCTGGGAAGGTGATTTGTTGCCTCTGATAATCTGATCATTGAGCTCAAGTTAGCTCAGGCGTCTGAAAGAAATCAAGGACATAAGTAGGGCAATACTCTCTTAGTAATGATTACTCGTCCTTTTTAAAATGTTTACAGTAGTTGTTAAATAAGGAAACAATTGGATAGAATTTATTCTGCCTAACTTTCTATAAATATAGCCTTTTCTCATCTATCAGTAATGTCCACGTGGTTACTGTTTATCACAGTAACTAGTTCCAACAGTTAAATTCTGGTGTCTCTCATCTACTGTTACAAAAGGGTAAAAACTGGCCAACTACCTCAGCAAGATACAACTTTCTCTTATTCAGTTTGAGCACATGATGGTTGTGCTATGGAAAAGTGCTTCTTTCAAATGTTTTTGCTCATGGTGATGAAGTAACGTTAAAATATTAACTTGGAAAAGTATTGGCAATTTACAAAACCGTATCTACTGTTATATTTAATTAGATTTTTTTCTCCTTTGTGCCTATTTAAACTCTAAATGAAAGATGGAAATATGTTTGCTCTAACATATTTGATGTGATTGAGATGAGATTAAGCGGTTTAAATGATTTAAAAATTTTATTTACTTTAGTGCAATCTGTTAGGTTCAGTGATGATCTGTCTTTTGGTTTGCTTTGTGGTACAGCAAACCAAGCACTGGAGGGTTAAATTATTCAGCAAGTGGGTAGGGTTAAAAATCTAGGTTCCCTCTCTCCTTCCCAGTGACTGAATTCTTCAGTCAAAGTTAAATTTGCTGTTCAGACATTAGCTGTACTTCTTAGCAATGACCTTGTGGGGTAGAGAAGCATGGCACAGTGGCACTTTCCAGCTGTAGTCAGCCTATCCGTCGGGGTATAATCATGCTCAGTCCCAGCACCGCAGGCTTGGACATATGTTGAGTTTTATTTCTTTCTTCTGACATTAATCCTATTCACCAGCTGTTCCGCCAGCTGCCATTCTTCAGCTGAGAGATGACATTTTGGGGGTACCAACAAAGGTCTAGTTGACCACTGCTTTCTTTTTCTCCACCCCCCCCCTTATTCTTTAGAAATGATTGGATCTGGGGGTTAGGAGAACTCAGTCTTTTCCCACTATCACCTCACTTTTCTTTGGATCCTAGACATTAACATGATTTATGATCACTTTCAGTATGTTGTAGATAAGCCTTCCAAAGAGCCAGATTACCACCTTACTTATAAATCCCCTCTCCATAAAAAGGTTTTAAGTTTACATTGAAGGCTATAATTAATGTTTCTTATGCTACTATATAAACAACATTAATTAGTGACAAATTCTTTTGATCTCCTAAAACATATTCCAGCTGAAAATATGCTTTCAGTTCTTCTTTTTTCCCCCTGCAGGTTTGAGAACATATCTCTGTTAAGATGATACTTTTTTTCCTGAGCTATGGTTTAACTAATCTTGTTTGAATGGGCTATTAAATCTCTGTTACACTCATAATATATACTAATAAGTAGTATAGATTTCTCACTTCATATTCCAGATGATCTGTCCATAAGCAGGATGTTAAACATCTGTAGTTTAAGCCTTCTGGGACTAACAAATGCATTAATGCCAGAAAGAAATGCGGCCTGGATGATAAGGTCATGGACCATGCGGTAAAGACGCCCATCCCCAATATTACCAAGTCGGAGTATACTCCTCATTGTTAATCCTTCCATTTTCATACGGGCAAAAAGACTAATAGGTTTAAGTTGTAATAATTTACAGTACATGTTGATTACATTAATACCAACAAATACACAAAATCCCTTATGTGTTATAATTCTCCCAGCTGATATTTTAAAGTCATTTATCCCACAGGCCTTACAATAGCTTTCTCTTAGCCATTAATTTACCTCAGAAGGTAACATCAATAAGTGTTTGTTTATTAGCAAGATTCTGCCTTTATCTTTTTAACTTTGTGGCATATGTAGGTCATATATAATCTAAGGACCTCAGTTTAAATAACACCTTTAGGCTGGAGTCATTAGAATTTAGAACACCTTACTGACACAAAACCAAAAATAAAAACTAATGGTGTATTGTAGAAGGTAGGTTTGTTTGCTTGCTTGTTTATTCATTATTTCATTTATCCATCTGCGTGTCCGTCCATCCGTCCATGCATGCATGCATTCATTCATTCATTCATTCATTCCTTTGAGCAGGATATTACTTATTGAGCCATATAAGAGAAAACACAGCATCTCGTATTTACCAGATAGTGCAATTCTTCATATATGTAGCAATCTATAGAAAAATGACAGGAAGTTTATAAATTGCCTGCTGAAAAAACTATTGATTCCATACTACCCCTCATTTCTTCCCCCAAAGCTCCGACAGTAGTGAACCCCGTTTACTAAATACGGACAGTCTATTTATAGAAATATTCATATTTTTATTGGTGGCCAAAGCACTGCTTATAGGAAAACCTACAGGTGACTAATAGGAGTTGCTCACTAAGTGGAATAATGAATAGTATTAGGTGTCAATTAAATCAAGCTTCCCCGAGGTGCAGGTGCTCCACAATGTACTGACACATTTCAAGTAGCAGTGCCACTTCACCCATGCATATGAACAAGCACATTTGCATATTAAAAAGCTGAAAATTATTTAACTGAAGCAAAAGTCTTTTAGAGATGATGGAGGTTATTAAAACTGTTGACAAGAAAGAAGGTAATTGCCTGAAAATGAGAGATGACATTCTGCTATACACAGGGAACGTTGTTTTTGTTGTATTGTGCAGCAGTGCCTGGGTGTATAACCTATTACATTGAGATTGCTCCTATGCAATTAGACCCTTTTTGTCCTCACTTCAATAAGGCTATGATTATGAAGGATTGAAGAACACTTGGCATATTGAATGTCTGTTGTTTTTATAACTTCGTCAGAAATGACAAAACACGTTTTGTGTCCTGTTTTTTCTTTGTAGGCTTATTGATTCTGTGATTATAATATTCATAAAAGACAATGTGTTCATGGTTGAGCACTCTGTCATTTATACAGGTTTTATTTTTTTCTGTCTCAGCATAGTATTTGTTTGAATGCCAAGGTGTTAGTCATAGGATGAGCAGATTTTTTAAAGTAAAAGATGAATAGGTGAGAAGTTTATCATGCTAATAATCCCAAATATTACTATTAAAAGTGTCATAAAAATGGATGATTTCATAAGTTTCAAATGGAAATAATTCACCAAGTAAGAAAACTTGAAAGATATTTTCTTTTCTTTTTGGTTTTGAGCTGTTTATTTTCACTCAGATTTTTGAGAGATCTTGCTATGCTTTGGTTTTGTTTGTCAGGAGTGAAGACTCATGGTCCTAGAGGAAGGCACTTCCTTGATAACTGTAAGAGACAGTGCGTTTGGGTTGACTTGCTCCATTCTCTGGGTAGGAACAGAAACAAGTACACTGAATATGGCTACTGAAACTGAAACATTGCAAATCATTGCAGGTATAGGAAATTTCAGGTTTTGTGCTTTATTAAAATAGTGCTTGGTGAAAGATTTTATATCTGATCACCCTAATTAGGCTTCAGCTCCCAGCGGAGCCACTGTGGCAGTGCATGCAGTCCATTCCATCATTATACTCTTTCCTTGAAGATGAGTATAGAAGGTGCTCTTTGGGATATATCCAGTCTAGAGTTTTGACTGGACTTTTAGGCCCATGACATTCCCCATTTTCCTGTTGGGCCAATCAGCTTCTGCTTTTATTTCTGACATGGATTTAAATCCAGGACTGGTTTGTCAGAGGCAAAATGGAAAGGATCTGAATAACGCCCAAATGTACCCAGAAAGTTTTCTAGGGGGTTTGTCATTTATGTGTTCTTTTATTCTTTGATTTGGATGCATCTGGGCTTTAGTAAATTAAGAGGCACACCTAGGGTTTTTGTTAGCAGCTGTCTAGTGATTTATCTAATCTGACATATTCATTTCTTTAAGTTGAAGAAGGAAAATGTCTTTAGGCATAGCAATCTGACTCTTGATTAAAAAGATAAAAGTGAGATACCCGAGTTCTTTTCGAGCTCACATTATTTACTGCTTGCTGAAAACCTTTGCTATTTAAAAGATGAAAATCCTGACCTACCCATGCTCAAAGAGAAGATTTTAGAAGCCTCCAAAGTATGCCAAACTTGTTACTTCACATGTACCGATTGCAGACTCTGCACCTCGATTTCCATTCTCATAGCCTGGGAGTTGTAGGAAATAAAGTGCTTTTTATTTCAATCACTGTCGGGCGATCTTGTTTAAAAATGTTGAGAACAATCTTAACCTTACTTCATGTAACTGATTTTAGTAAGGAGTAATAATGGTTTTTAACTATATGAATAGTTAATGAAAACTATTTTCTTGGTTGATTAAAATTTTGTTTTAATTCTTGCAGTTTGTTTTGGTGCCATTACTTAAATTTTTTTCCTCAATAAACCCATTGATAGAAAGATATTTAATGCTAAGAATTCATTATAATATTTTATCTGACCTTTAAATAAACATCAGTTTGTGGGTTGAAATTTTAAAAAGCAAAGGTAAAAAATTAGCTTTCATTTTAATTTGTAAAAAATTATACTTTGGATGAATTCATGTTAAATATGATTTGTTTAATAGAGACTGAAATAAATGTGAGACAAATCAGAGTCATGGATCTCTGGATGTGCTCTGGAAAAGAAAGTATTGTATAATATACTTTCCCTTTGTCAAAGTATAACTTCTATGTAGAGACATTATATAGCACTAGGGAATCAAGGGTGTACTTTTTGACAACTGAACTTTTATGAAACTTCCCTGCCTGGTATACCATTGAAAAACCTTCATAGGCTTACATATAGTACATGCTCATTAATGTTTCTTGGGATGTGAATAAATGAATGAATGAGCCCTAGAATATCTTACTGAGAGGTATATAGGAATATAACATTGCTTAGAAAGGTTTGAAGAAAATTCTAACTTTAAGTCATATTCACTCTCTCCATTTTGATATCCATTTGTGACAACTACTCTTTCATATACTTAGTATATATAATGCCCAAAGAAAAAAAAGAAACATTTTGTTGTGAGGTTGGGAATGGTAAAGGTGGGACTAGAAAACGAATCTGATGAACAGGTGCACCAGGCTTTATGGACAGAGACTGGATGAAGTATTTAGGGGGCTGATCCACAATAGCATAACTTAATAAATTCAAATATGTTGGTAGACTAGGCCTTGGCATAATCTTGAGTTGAGCAAGGGTTTGAAGAAATTGGACATTTTGGGAAGGCAGTCTTCTGAATCAGGGCCATTCCAGGGAATATTGGACCCTTGGGAAATTTTACTGTACTTCTGTCTTTTCTCCACTCCCTCTACTGAACATTTTCCAGGTAAAATCAAGCTAATGAACAAGCAGTATAACCCTAAAATTTGAGAGGCAGCATGAAGCCTGCAGGGCATATATAAAGGTGAGGGAGACACTGTTGCTTGGAAGCTTGGCTCAGTTTCTCCCCTTCTCTTTTTTATGCAGATTCGATGTACAGGAGCTTCAAGATGTTTTATTTGTTTGTTTTTGAGCTTCAACACGTTTTAAATTTCATTTGCAACACATCTTTCTTCTTCCCTGCTCACTATTTTAATGGGAAACCCAGGAACCTTCTGACAATGTGATAGTACCCAAGGCCCTACAAAGCTTCTGTGTGTGGGGTCAAATGTGTAATGGCTTTATTTTATATAAATGGGTACACCAGGAATTCTCTGGGTCTTAGTTTGTTAGTTTAATGATGCTCCAACTGAACATGGTACTGTAGTTTATAGTTTGTGAAGAGCTTTCACATATATTATTTGAATCTCATAGAGATTTTGAGTGGAAAGGAGAGCAGACATTATTGTTACTCTATTTTAGAAGTGAGGAAACTAATGATTAACATGTTGAGTAGCTAGTAAATGGGAAGCTGAAGTAAAATTTAGGTTACTTCATACCTACTTCAGTGTTCTTTCTATTCTTCCATGTTGCCATTTTACATGACAAGTGTGATGTTCAGGTGGAATACTTGGGTGTAAGGGGACCCTCTGTTTAAGCTATCTTACATCAAAAGCTCACCTGATTAGGACTGGGTAAACTCATTGGCCTATGCTTTATTTGACCTTTGTTAGTTTGTTTTCAAGGTGAGGTGGTTCTTTTAGGACAGGAATAGTCAGTTTAGGAGAGAGAGAGAGAGAAAGAGAGAGAGAGTGTGTGTGTGTGTGAGAGAGAAAGAGAGTGAGAGCAAGAGAGAAAGGGGGAGGGGGAGAGGGAGAGAGAGGAGGTGTTATTAAAGGAGGAGAGATTGAAAGAGATGGTCTAGCACACTATAGCGTGTCCCTTTACCTCTAAATTCTTAATCAAATAACCTGCTCTCGAGTGATTTATTTAATCAAAATAACAAGTTTACATTTCACAGATTCATCTACATGATCATATTAACAAGAGCAACAAGTTTATTTCTATTTTCACGTTGCTTGAAAAACTCAAATTTTGATTTTTTTTCTTATTTTTCATAACAATTTTTTTTGTAAAAGAAAAACCCTTTCTTATAGAAAATTTCCAAAATTACACAAAGTAGAGAATATAAGGACCCCTTATGCACCCATCATGTAGCTGCAAAAATTATCAATACTTGCTATAGTTAAGGGTCTCTTATGGTTTGCCTCCTCTGTTTTTCTTATTTTTCCTTCCCTTCCGCTATGTTCTCTCACTGCATCTAGCCCACTATTTTTTTTGTCTTGATTAAAGTTTAATTAAAAAAAATCTAAATTAAGAAATAAATGAAACATATAGAAGATAATAGAATAGAGACATCTAAATTTCTGCAGTCACGATTTAATAGATATTAACATTTTTCTTTTGTATTCTTTATATGACACATGAGTATGAAGTTGAAATAATTGAAAGATGGAAAATGGGGACAAAGCACAGGAAATGGAATGAGTATGGTAAAAGCACTTTGTAATTTCTCAGAATATGCCCTGCTAGCATTTCCTTTTTACAAGACAGCACTCTACACAACAATTCACATAGCCCGTTAATGCCTTTTGGAACATCTTGATCATTGTAGTAGAGATAGGAATATCTTAGTAAAGGCAGTTTGATCTCCAGTTTGGTTCATAGGGTTGTCCTGGGGTATTTCTGTCCTTGGTGTTTACTAACAAGCTCTTGCAGTCAGTTGTGCCTGTTGGGAAGTCACTGACTGTTCACAGACTATCATCATACTTTTGTTGCTGTCACTGCTTAGCCACAAGGCTGAGTTGTACTGATCCAAGTACACGCTGTGATACTTTTCTCTAGTGCCTTATTCTGACAATTACAGTGGGCCCTGTAAAAGGCGTTTTCTTGTTAGAGAAGGAAATCCTCTTCAGAAGCACTAAATGACACAATGACTAAAAATTCATTTTACTTAAAAAAAAAAAGAAAACCTATTAAATTAAGCTATAGTTCAAGAAGCTCAGTTTCTTAAATTTGTGAGTACTTTTATCTTGGACTAATATATCTTGCTGTTTTATTTTTATTTCATTTTTTAAAAAGATTTATTTATCTTAGGGAGAGAGCGAGCAGGAGCAGGGACAGAGGGGGAGGGAGAGAATCTTCAAGCAGACCCCAGTGAGCATGGAGCCAGATGCGGGACTTGATCCCAGGACCCTGAGATCATGACCTGAACTGAAACCAAGAGTCAGACATTAAACCCACTGAGCCACCCAGGTGCCTCCATCCTGCCATTTTATAAGGCATATAATAGAAAATGATTTATAACATATTGTTCTACGCCAAAATTTTTGTTATTTGGGAAAACCAAAGAATGGAAAATACAAGCAAAGATATTATTTATTGAAGGTTCATCCAAAAACTCATTATTTTTCGTACCTATTGAAATGTTCCCCAAAATTTCAGGTAATTTTCCTGCCATAGCAGATCAGTATGGGTAATATAATTGAATGAGTTTTTATTGATTTAGGATCAGGCAACATCTCAGAGGTACCACTGAGTTTGTGATCATCATGTGATACAACGTGATGGGAGGTATAGAAAACTGGGTGGATTGTTCATTCATTCATTCATTCACAGATATTTACTGAGTTCCTGTTGTGTGCCAGGTACAATGCCAGGTACTGCAAAGTTGAAGAACACCTTTGACATTTTTTTATTTTTTAATTTCTTCTTGAATGATTTTTTTACAATTATTTTTTTTATCAGTTTGATATTAAAAAAACCTGGTCAGTTAGTGTTATATTTGTTATAGTCCCATTAATTAAGATTTTAATGTCATTGATTTTGGTTCTCATGTTTAATGAAAAAAAAACTGGAATGTATGGTTTATCTATGGTCCAATTAGCTTCATTGGACTGCCTACCCTTCCAAACAAACCTTGAAGTAATCTGTTCTATATAACAAATTATAGATGAGAATTGAAGTATATGCTCTGTGCTTTTTTATGTACATTAAATATGTTCTAATGATCACAATATGAAGAGGTAAGAAGGTGTTTAGAATTTAGGCCATGTGTTTTATCATTATTTAAAAATAATTTAAAATCTTCCACGAATTAAATGAGCACAGTGATAGGCACATGGGACAAAAATTGGAATAAAATACAGCTTGACCAGAAGAGGCTCACAAGGGAAGCAGCAGAGAGTAAGTTTGATCCGGATGCGGGGGCAGATTGATACCATGGACTTGGTACTTCCCTGCCATAGCACTTCTAACACACTTCTGTATTTGCCTCGTTATGTGCCTGTATTTCCTACTAAACTGAAGCTCAGCCAGGGTAGGCAACTTATTTGTTTAATTTACCTTTAACTATATAGAATCTAGCATATTGCTATTGCCTGGGACATAGGAGGTGATCAATAAATATCTGTTGGGTGAGTTGTAGAAATATAAATTGGTAAGTTTTATAATGGAAGCATGAATAAAGAAGAAGACTATAAAATAAAGAGTGGAAGAAAACTAAAACGCCTTCTTTAAAGTGTGTAAGTTTGAAAATATTTCTATATCTAGATATAGTTAAAACTAGTTTATTTGTATTCTGTCAGAGCACTTTTAGCAGATATTTTTGCCTATTGATTTGACCATGACATTTGCAAATTATGAAATAATTCCTGAAGCAATAAAAACATTCAGTAGAAAATAACCTAAATTCTATGAAAATTAATAACACATGTACTATAAATATAGTAACTCTGTTGATTAGATTATTTGATTAGCGTGAACATCCAGTTCTCCACTACAATAGATACCAGAGGCAATTTGGTAGACTTGAGAGAGAGTATCTGTAATCTTAGGTAATTGGAGTTAACATTTTAGGGTTGAAAATAACACTTCTTTTTTGTTAAATATTAGCCTAAGAATAAAAAAGCACTCCATCTCATTATTAAATGTAAGCACATTATTTAAATATCAGCATTAGAAACTGTATAATTACATTCTGAACTTGGTCATCTTTTATACTTTTCAGCAAACTTTATCTTTCTTTCAAGATATAAGGGATATTTTAGTTATTTTAAGCCATAATAGCTTAAAGGAGAATTACATGGATCTAGAGAACTTTTTTGTTGAGTGAATGAAATTATAGAACATTATTACCGTTAAATGAGGTTTCTTTTTTAGCATAACAAAATAATACTAGAAAATATGGCAAATATAATCATTCTTGTTATAAATACAGGTTTGCTTCTTTCATTTACTTTAGCGATTTCTTGTGCTATGTAGTGCTTAACAGCATAAAACTAAAATTAAAAAAAAAAGACAAAATAAGTTTTAGTAGCTTTAATGGAAATAAAATTAAAGCCACAGAAATTTCTCAGTATTTTTAGAAAGGGTCTTTTTTATGTTGGTGTTGTGTGTTTATGATTCCTTTTGTAAATTATAGTTTGAAGAAAATCATCTTCTGATAAACTATCTAGACATACTCTATTTGGAATAATTAATTATTTCACCTCTTAAGCACAATTATTTTGGACACCTCTATTGTGCAACATATCTGAAATCATCTACTTTTTGTTATAAAATCATTCAAGAATTCCAAGCAATGTTTTTAATATTACATTTCTATTTTAATATTTTAAATCAAATCTATTTTAAAAAGTAAGTTGCCACATTTTCTTGTTAATGAATTGTTTATAGATAATATAAAAATTGCCTGTTTCTTACGTGAATACCACTTGAATCATTTGTTACTTTAAATTTGGTTTGGATATTGCCATTCAATTAATATGAACTGAGTGGTATTGAAGTATAAGTTTTTATTTTTATAATTGGTGTTGACCCTTCAGCAAAGTCATCTATAAAGATACATATATATATATCTCATAGGCTTCTGTGTGTGTGCATACAGATATATGTATGTGTGTATATATATGCTAATAAAAACAGCAAATAAATTTTGATTCCACCATGTTTAATATGGGTGATTTAAAGAGGTGTATTGTTATCTTGCCAAAATATTAGGCAAATATATGTGTTTGTATATAATCAGACTTCAAGTAGTGAAAACATTACCTTTAGGAAGGTGGCTTAAAAATACCCTTAATTTTCATAGCAGATAAAATAGTAATGAATTACTAAAATGTATAGTTTTTTGATGTAGATATGTTTTGACAATTTTTATTTAGTCTGGTTTTTCTTTAAATAACCCCCAAATTCATTCTTTTTTTTTTTCTGTCATTTAAGTAATAATAAAAAGGGATTCAACAATAATGATTTATTTATATATTTTTTTAAATTACAAAAAGACTTGAAAAACTTGCTCAGGATCAAAAGTTCTTGCTATAGAAAGGTGTTCTTTTAACTGCTAATTTTTTTTTAAGAGAGTTAGTGATACCCTAACCTTATGGTCTTTAGCTGGAATACTTTCCATATCTTTTAAATGTATGAAGGGTTCAGAGATTAATTATATTCATTATTTTAAGAATTGGGTTTTTTCATTAAGTGAATAACTTACAATTATTTTAAAACAATTTCTGCTACTTAATTACAAATTAATATTACAGATTCAAACTTTTTATCTAGCATTAGATAAGTTTTATGGTGCCTAAAGATGATAGTTTTGGTGAGTTGCATTTGTTGCTTTCACTTCCCACAATGTTTCCCCTTTCATTAAATATTACTACACTGAAGCAATTAATTGAAAACTGTCTCTAAGTAAATGAGCATATTGGTGGTGAGAGGGTGTGTGTGTGTGTGTGTGTGTGTGTGTAAAACATATGTATATTAGTGTTTACATTTGCATGTGCATATAATTCAGTGAAAATACACATGATAATATCATGAATTTTTTTGAAACTAGAGATAGGAATTTTTGTTGTTGTATGACTTTAGGAAAGTTACCCTTTGAATCCTTTGTCATATTGGGGTGTTATTATCACCTACTTGATACCATTAAATAACATACTAGATAAGATAAAGTATTAAAATTCACTTGTCTGACTTAAGTATAATATCAACAGATCTTAATATGGAATCTGTATGTTTGTTATAGTTACCACCTACGGTAACTATAATGTGTGTTTTATCTATTAAATATGTATTTTATTAATGACTGAGAGCCGATAAAGTTTTGCTGGGTTTGGAGTTTGTTTCTGAGAAACACAGTAAGAAAAATCATATATCAATATATTTAATAAATATAAATAAATATGTGAGTGTGAGAAAATTGCTCCATCTTATAGGAAAAGAACCCTTATAACTTTGCTACTAGTAAGTCATGTGTTTTTCATTCAAATCTGCAGATAAATAAACATAAAAAAGCTTCTTTGACATAGTAGTTCTGGTCTCTGTTACGTGGAGAGAGAAAGCAGGCAGGCAAGCTAGCAATGGAACACATATATAGAACCGAAAGCAATTTGAAAAGTTATGACTTGTGAACATTTGGCACCTTGGATCTAATTTTTTTTTTTACAAGAGGTTTATTCTGTTGCTTTACAGTTTTTAGAGTTTACTTCTCCTGATACCTGGAAACTTCTTTGGCAGATCAGATACAGAGTGAATAAAAAAGCTCTCTGTATTTAACTCCTGCTGGATGGTAGCTACAAGGAATTTCATCCTCTTTCCACTATGCCACTCTGTTGAGAGTTGATTCTTTCAGATTGTAGGGATGATTTAAATCAGTGGTAACTGAACCGACCTGCTCTAATACCAGAGCACATTTTGTTCTTCCTAGAAATGGGTTTGGTTTCTGTCACTATATAGTGTTTGTATGACTGAAGGAGTACAGTTAAGGAACAGGAATTTATTGACCTAGTATATTATTGCATTCTTTCTTATAAGCAATTATAAATATATGCATGTTGTATATTTGTACACATAATCATACAATGTAGATGTCCCTCTTGTTTTTTAAAAATGCATATCAGTACATAAAGAGATCACTTGTATATAACATAAATGATTCCCTTTAACTACTGGTGTGAACAGTCACTTGGTGAAAAAGTCACTCATAGTCTATAGGGAAACACAACAATTTCATTTGGATTGGGTTTTCAGCAAGTCATTGTTTCGTTTGGAAAATGTGAAATCGGTGAATGGGCTTGTTCTCTTTGTAGAGGATTACAATAACACACGGAAGCTTATGAGTGCTTCTGACAGATGTGTTGGCGGTTTGCCACAAAGCGAAGGGTGCGGCCCTGACTGACAACTTGCAATTATATTATGATGAATGGTTCTGATGTGTGTTCAAGAGAAAACCACTTTCTAGAAAGTGAAAGTCATACATACGGTTCCTATAAAAAAAATCAGCTCAAATAAAGTATCATAACTTTTTTATTTTAGCATTTTGGTGGGCTAACCAATTTGAGTGCTTCTCCTTTCACAAAGGTCTCTGTTTTTGATAAATCAAGGACCAAATCCAAAATTTTTGTGGGGAAAACTAATTTGATACCATTTTTGGCATCAAAGTTACTTTATCTGCATTTTTGACAAAACTGACATCTCAAAGAACTCTCTAACGCTTACATAAACACTTAAAACATAGACACATGTCCATAGTGTGGCCAATAAGATTATTGGAGTCAAGCATTGAGAAAGAAACTGCTCTTTTTTTGATCAAGTTACTTTTCCTTGTTTGCTTTCACATCGAAAAATAATGTATCCAAACAACGTGGGTGGACTGAAGCTTTGGGTCCTTTTGAAATTGTCTTCACCCTGTTCTGATTTAATTTATCTCAGGAAAAATCTGAATATGGCATCAGAATGTAGATTTTTCAAGAGTTAGTATGCCTCATCAGTATAGAATTTCATTATTCTGTAATGAAGCTATAATGCATAAAATATGTGTTAACAAAACTGGCATTTTTATCTTCATAAATTTAAGAAAAAATTGACTGGTTTTCAAAAACTAAATCAAATAAAAATGTAAAATTAGGTTGGAATGTCTTTTATTTTACAATACTTAAATTGTACAATTTGTAAGCAACTTTCAGCAGATAGACATAGCATATCTTATTTAAAATACTATTATTTTAAAAATGCAAGTTTTTGTTTGATTCTCTGAGGAGCCCAGGGCATGATATTTTTGAAGTTAGGCAAGAAACACCTTTTAAACATATTTGGTAAGCAGCATTGTAATTATGAAGATGAAATTCAAATACATGCTGTAATATTTGGCATATGAAGGAATATAGCCATCATAACCAAACTCTTCAGAAATAATCATATTAAAAGTAAGGAATTAAATAATATTATTTTCAAAAGATAATCTAAAACCTGGAGGAAGAGGGATTAGTGCTTTACCTTAAATTTCTCAAAATTTATTAGATTATTTTGCTTTCTGTAAGTTAAAACAAGTTCATAGAAAGGTTTGAAAAAAATTTATAAAAGCAAGTTTTAAATGACTTGAGTTCTCTCTCAGTTTATAGTATCCATTGTTTGTCCTTTGGACTTGTTTTTCTCTAATTCCCTTTGTGACATTTAGGGTGTGTCAACTGTGGTATTTTAATAGTGGGACATTGTCACTGTTACTGAAATAAATCTTTCATAGTGAAAGAATGGTCATGTAGAAACTACAGCCTTCTAGTGCAGGAATCAGGAATCCTGAAGTTTCATTGTAGATAGAAGTTATAAAGAGAAGAAAAAAGACATTCAGACAGGCTTTTGAGTGGGCTTAGTTCCCATTAGTTTTCCTGTGCTTTCTTTTCCCTGCATGGGATTGACTCATCATTTACCCATCAAACCTGTACATAGGAGAACAAGAACATGAAGTCTGTGTCGACTGGTGTTTTCTGTTTGGGTTTTCTGTTTTGGAGCCCTCTGCATTTTCTTTACCTGATCAGATTTAGGCCTGCATTCTAGCTTCACTTGATAATATAGAGAATTTGCTGTCATTTAGGATGTGAGCCTTTATGAGAATAGTTTGTAGTTTTTATGTTCATTCATGCCCAAGTTGTTTGGTTAAACATGTTATTTTCTCCCTCAGGTTTTCTTTCGCTGTCTAGGCTATCTAACCCCTCTTCTTTGTTTCCCGCACCAAACTCTAAACTTGGCGTTGGTGCTCAGGGGCCCCCAATCTCTGTGATTGATTTAGTTTTTTACCAGGAACAGGAGCAGTCACCCTTTGCAGGTGCAAGTTACGGCTTGTTAGAACATTTAGCATCTAAGCTGTGAGCTCTGATAATGTCTTCTAGTGTGTCGTTTTGATCACATGGAGTGTGTATTTCTGGGAAGAAAGTCGACTGTGTTGTTTTATGTTTGTACCATAGGTCATAATTATTGTCATGTTTATAGGATAATAAACTCGTTAGGTAATTATGTCTTATTGAGGTATTTGAAACATTATTTTTAACTTGAAAACTCTCAGGTAGATAATAATTAGATTTCACTTGGGACATTTCATTTAAATGGAAGGTATCTGGAATAAACCACATATTTTCTTTGCTTTAATTTTTTTATTCTTTGCCATTTTGAAAATAAGCTAGGCCAAGAGTAGTAGATAAAGAGATCAGTCCATCCTAAGTCCATCTTTCCTCTTTTTAAAAAAAATATTTTATTTATTTATTTGACAGAGAGAGACACAGCGAGAGAGGGAATGCAAGCAGGGGGAGTGGGAGAGGGAGAAGCAGGCTTCCCGCGGAGCAGGGAGCCCGATGCAGGGCTCGATCCTAGGACCCTGGGATCATGACCTGAGCCAAAGGCAGACGCTTAACGACTGAGCCACCCAGGCGCCCCTCCATCTTTCCTCTTAATGGTTGAGGTGAGGTGACTCAATTTCATAAGATTTGGGTAAAATTTGCCTTGACGGCTCATCATTGATCCTATCATTGATGTTTTTCCAGCTGTGACATTAATCAAGTACTTTCTGTCACACCAGTCACTGGCTAAGTGCTTTTTATATATGATCTCATTTAGTAGATATAGATACTATTATTATCCTACTTTGCAAATGATAACATTGACTTAATCAAGGCCACAAAGTTAATAATTGACAGAATCTAGATTTGAAACCATGTTGAATAACTCAAAGCCCAATGTGATTAACTATCATGCTATATAGTAAGCTGAAAGTAAATTACCTGTAAAGTGGGGTTCCACATCCCCTTTCCTTCAGCAGAGGAGGAAAGGAAGATAAATGAATGTGGGGTTTGCTTTCTCCACCGCTGACTCAAAGAAGATTTGGAGCGTTTGAGGCAGTTACTGCTCTAGGCCAAGAGATGAATGGAAGGTAGGTAGCCTATGAAAAGGATTCACCTTTTGTTAAGTACTTATGGAAGATGCCAGACTTTGTTAAGCAGTACAATTTCTCTTTTCTGTCCTATTGGCCTCTGTGTGGAAGATGCTGTTCACACAGTATGTTAGTCAGCTTGGGAGGCAATAACAGAGACTGGGTGGCTTAGCAGAAATTTATTTCTCACAATTCTGGAGGTTGGGAAGTCCAAGATTGGGATGGCAGCTGATTTAGTTCCTGGTGAGAGCTGTCATCTTGGCTTCAGGTATCCACCTTCTCATTGTGTCCTTACAGGGTGGGGCTGGGGGCAAGGCAGGAGGAAGAATGCTGTCTGGTGTTTCTCCTTAAGAAGACACTAGTCCCATCCTGAGGACCCCACCCTCATGACCTCATCTCAGCCTAATTAACTCTTATAGGCCCCATCTCCAAATAGCATAACATTGGGGATTAATGCTTCAACATATAAATTTTGGGGGACACAATTCATTTTCTGGCACATAGTCTTTCAACACCCCTTAGATGCTTTACCTTAGAGTTAGGATCCTATGGTGACAGGGATTAATATTTAGTGACTTCCATTAAAGTGTTCTTTGATGCTAGACATGATGAACATTTATGGCTTGGGTTAAACTTTTACCAGGCAACCCACTCTGTGTAAAAACTAAAGTGTTTCTCAAATATGATCTTATTTAGTCCTTGCAGCAGACGAGGAAATGAGGCTCAGTTACATATACTTCATGTGGCATAACTAGTAAGTGGTAAAACTTGCATCAGTTAGGAATGCTTTAGGCTGCAAATGTCAATAACAGAATAAAATAAAACAAAACAAACAACACAAAGTATCCAACCCACCTTAGCTTAAAGAAATAGGTGTATAATTTTCACATGTAATAAGAAGTCCATATGTAAGTAGTTTCTGGTTTGGGTATAGAAGGTTAACAATGTTAGGACTTGATCTGCATCCCTGCAATTCTTCTGGCCTTCCCTTCATCATTATAAGGTGGCTGTGGAAGCCCACATTCTAAGAGAGGGAACAGAGGATGATACATGGCAGAGCATTATTCCACGTGTACCTCTTTAAAAAAAATCAAAGTAAGAAAAGCTCCCCAGAAGCCCCAAAGCAGTCTTCCTCCTATGTCTCATTGTCTAGATTTAGGTCATATGGCCAATGACTCTAGTAAAGAAGACTAGTGAAGCAAATGTGTGACCTTGGATTGCCAAACAACAGAGTCTGTTACATGGCTATAATTCTAGCTTAGTTCTTTTGACTTATAATCTTGCTCCTTCTCTGGCAGAGTCTCTAACTTTGCTGAGGGAGGACTTACACATATTTTTGTAAATCTGAGGAGTCATATAATTGTGTCTTCTCATACAGAATTTTGAGTGACATTTATAGAAAATAGTAGAAATGGGTTTGGTAAACATCAGTTAAATAGTTAAGAACCCAGGTTCTGGACTCAGATTGCCTGGGTTAGAATTCCATTTCTACTACATACTAGCTGTCTGACTTTGGGAAAATTTCTTAACTTCTCTGGTCTCATCCAAGAGATTTGTAAATATTAATGGAATTCTTGCATATAAAGCACTTAATTGAAGGTATAGCATATTATATGGAGTGTTATGGTATCAAATACTCAATAGCTGGTAGTTATTATTACCACTGTGGGTACAAATAGAACAAAAGACTACCTGAAAAAGACAAGTAGGCATGAACTATAATATAAATCCGTTTATTTTTTTTCCATTTGTAAAACAGTGTCTAAGGGGATATTTACTTTCTGCTGTGAAGAAAACTAAGTGCATGAAATTATTTCAAGTGATAACAAAAAACTGGGCAAATTTTCAAAGAAAGCAAAATACATACTTAGTACCTTGTGTAGGTTGCTACCCCTCCTCCAAGCCTATTCCTGTCCCTGACTGCCCTTTCTTGAAACGTCCCATTCACTAAAATTACTCTTCCCCCTTTCCCCTCATCAAAAAGGCCCTTTGTATAAGTGATCTTAGGTGATAGGAAGAAAAAGATCTAATTATTTGATTACAGTAATTCACAATAAGATTTTAATGACCAGTTGGCTTAACCTTCCAAAGGAAGAGGTGTTTTGTTCTAAAGATGAACTTATGAATTACAAAGGATCCTTACTTTATGAAATATAGGGAGATTTGAGAAAATGTATTATAAAAAAAATAAAGCATACAAAAAGTTGGAGATAATGATATTATGAACCTTCATGTACCCATTACTTAGATTCTACAGTTTTCAAGATTTGCCACTCTGTGTTGATTAGTTTTATTTTTCCTTTTTTTTTTTTTTTCTGAATAGGAAGATTTTTAAAGTAAGAGGTAGCGCCTTCCAATGCCCCTTTTATTACACTTCCATGCCAGAAGAATAGGGACAGGTAATTTGTCACTAAGAACTGAAAGGTCTAATAATTGACCCAGGGGCAATGACTGAGCTGAGATTTTGCCTGTTGTCTATGGGTTAGCTGTCTAAAAATAATTATTAATAAAGAAGTCTAATTATGACATTTGTGGTATCACTTTATGTGCTAAGGATTAACCTCAGTTTCAGGCAACATGCTGAATATAGCACCTTTAATCTTATTGTTGTTGTTGTTTTAAAATTAAATAAATTCAGTCGGTTAAGCCTCCAACTCTTGATTTCGATTCAGGTCATGACCTCAGGGTCCTGGAACTGAGCCCAGCATTGGGCTCCGTACTCAGTGTGGAGTCTGCCTGAGGATTTTCTCCCTCTCCCTCTGCTCCTCCCCCTACTCGTGCTCTCTCTCCCTCTCTCTAAAATAAATAAATAAATCTTTAAAATTAAGTAGTTTCATAAAAATGCAAAGGAGAATAATCATTCATATTCTTACCACATAGAATTAAACATTGTTAATTTCTTGGCCTATATGCTTCAGTTTGTTTATAAAGAAAAATAATTCTGTTGTTTTTATTAAAAGTATATCCTTTTGAGGAAGAATTCAAAGTAGGGAAATATGAAAATAAAAAGTAGAAAGATTAATACCACAGAAATTACCATCGTTAGTATTAGACAGGTATCATCCTTATACATTTATACAAATAGATGAATGGGTGGGTAGCAGGATGAATGGATAGATAGACTTTTGTAAAAATGGGGTTATATAATAGATGCATTGTAGACAGAAATGGATATATTGTATTTTACTTGATTCTGATAGAATAGAAACCGAAATGGAGCTAAAGGAGTTGCTGAATCCCAAATAAATGTTTATTTTTAGCATTTGAGATAATATTTGCTAAAAGATTCCCCTTAAAGTTTAAAAGGGAGATGGGGGGGAAGAGCATTATAAAAAGTTAAGAGGTTTTTTCATTATGTTTTCTTTTTAAAAGCTACATATTTATTTTTAAAAGAAACAGTTGGCTTCTTGCTTAGAAAGACAAAGGCATTATATACTTTTACATTTTCTACCAAATATTTACTACCCACTTCTGATTTTTTGTTTGTTATTTTACTGCTTTCTCATTGTCTAGGTTTATAACACTTATATTTTGTTTTATAACCATCATTCCCGTAGTTGTTTAGTGTTTCTTTTACCACAACTTTTGTTTTTTCTTACTTCATCTCACCTTCCCTCTTAATTGATTGCATTTCATTTTTGAGAAGCTTTTTCCCAACCCTAAGGGGCGTTTAGGGGTGTAATATTCCCAGTGGTCTATGACAGTTTAGTCTACCTGCCCTTCATCTTCATTTGTCAATGATATCTTTCCTCAGCATATTTTTGGGCATGCTTTCTTCTCTTTCAAGATTTTGTATATATTTCTCCTTTGTTGGTCCTTTGCTTTTTCTGTTTGGAAGTCTAAGAAAATTATTTCTCAGGGGTGAGTAGATAGTGAGAAGTGGGGAGAACTCAGCTGAGGTAATTTGTAGCTTTTCTTTTGGGGTTGAGCATCTTTTCTGAGATTTCATGACTTGTTTTATATCAGTTCAGTTCACCTAACTGGGAATGGGCTCAGGGTTTATCATTCATTCAGGAGGATACTTTTTGGGCCATAACCCAAATTTGTTGTGTCAACTTAGAATCTTAATATCTGTCAGACAAAAATAGCCCTCTTGTTTACTTTTCCTATAAACTATTTCTTCCTAGTTTTCTTTTCTACTACACTTCAGGCAGAAGATGAAAAAAATAACAAAACTCATTTGGTTTGCTTCCCTCCAGATTTGGGAATATTATTGACAATTCTTAGCATTTTGTTGACTCACCCACATCATCTTTGTTTCTTTCCTTGGTTGCCAGGTTTTAAGGCTTATCACAGTTCATTATTTTGCTTTTCTTGTTTGGTGCTATTAGTGAAATTTTTTGCTGATTTTTGGTTAGCTTTGCTCATTTAATTAGTAATTGGTAAAGGGAAATTTGTGAACTAGTTTTGATATGCCTTCATAATCAGAAATTTGCCTCTTTAATTCTTGATGGGAAAGTATAATCCAGTACATCTGTCTAACATTTACAAGTAACATTTTGACTTAAGCCATAAAAAGGCATTTGATCACTAAGATATGAGTGTCATTTTTGTATATCTCAAGGGCAGCATCTTCTTTAGGGACTTTGCTTCTCAAAATTACACTGTGCTGGAGAGACTGAAAATGTCTTTAGAGAGCAGGAAATAAAACAAAGGTCCTAGAAATTCTTCTGAATGTGTATGGGAACTTAGTTTGGTCCAATGTATTTCACTTATTAAATGGCATTTTTGATTTATAACTTACGGCAATATTCTGTAGAAATTTTTACCGTCAAGATTTAAAATCAGATTGCCTATTTACCCACATCTAAAACAATCATATAAAATACTGATCAGTTTCAAATAATGAGCAAATTACATGTTTTGTTAAAGATTGTGAAATTGTTTTAGTTCATAAAGAAAGAATAAACTTTTAAATTCCAATGATGCAGTAGTAATGTGTACACTTTATATGTTTTGATTCAGTTTATTTGTGCAGCTTGTTGTGGAGTGTTATGATATCATGGAGTGTTATGATATCAAATCACTCAATAAATCAAAATAGTAAAGGGATTTTGTAGTAGAGAAGCTGGAAGTGTTCAGAAATAGTAATTACTGATGGATTTATTATTTGTGAAGTGTACAGATGACCAACTCCTCCCCCCTTTTCTTTGGTTTCTATATTTTAAAAATCTTATATTGTTCTAAAAGGTCTTTATAATATATGTAGTTTTTACAATGGGAGAAATTCATGATCTTAACTGAGGAAAATACAGAAACTTAGATCATTAACAAAATTTTAGATCAATGGCCCTTATACATGGAAATTAAAAAAAGAAAAAACTTCAATTAGACAACTCTTGGTCAAAAGGGGAAATACAATCTGAATGTTACAGAATTTTTTAAAAATAATTATAAACAAAACACTACATTTTGGAATCTACAGAATACAATTAAAGTGGTCCAGAGGAAAATTCAGTTTTATCAATGTAATTCATGCTTTCAGTAAAAATTAAAGAATGAAAATAAATGAGTTAAATTCTAAGCTTAAAAAAACTAGAAAAAAACACCAACTATAAAAAAGGAAAACAAAAAGAAAGAAAGAATAAAGATAAAAACAGAAATTAATGTGGTAGAGAATTTAAAAAGAATTGATCTAGGGGCGCCTGGGTGGCTCAGTTGGTTAAGCGACTGCCTTCGGCTCAGGTCATGATCCCGGAGACCCGGGATCGAGTCCCACATCGGGCTCCCTGCTCGGCAGGGAGTCTGCTTCGTCCTCTGACCCTATCCCCTCTCATGTGTTCTCTCTCTCTCAAATAAATAAATAAAATCTTAAAAAAAAAATAAATAAAAAGAATTGATCTAATAAATCAAATATCATTTAAAAAAATAAAAAATGCAAACCACTAGCTAAATTAATCAAGAAAATAAGTAAAAGCATAAATACACAAAATATCAAGTGACAAGGGCAAATGACAACTAAAATGGAAGAAATTATAAAAATTGAAAGATGTCACTTTTCAGACTTGTGTGCAAATAAATTTGAAAACCTAGATATTATGGATAATTTCCTAGGAAAATACAAATAACCAAAATTGACCCTAATGAAGATAGAAAGCTTAAAAAGATTGATTTCCACAGAAGAAATAAAGTTAGCAAGGAAATACCTTATAAAATGTACTAGGCTTAGAAGGTTTCACAGGGGAATTCTACCAAATCTTCAAACACCAGATAGTCCCAATGCTCCATAAATCATTCCAGAGCTTTGAAAATGGAGGAAAATTTCCCGATTGTTTTTATGATATAAATTATATTATGATATAATATTATACCTACACTGATAAAATAGTACCATAAAGTAAATTACAAACCAATTTCATTATAAATATTGATGAGAAAACATAAAACATTAACAAATGTAATCAAACAGTACAGATTACATCATGACCAAGTGGGAATAATGCTAGGAATGCAAGCTTGGTTTGATAATAGAAATTCCTCAATAGGGGCACCTGGGTGGCTCAGTCAGTTAAGCGTCTGCCTTAAGCTCAGGTCATGATCCCAGGGTCCTGGGATGGAGCCATGCATCGAGCTCCCTGCTCAGCAGGGAGCCTACTTCTCCTTCTCCCTCTGCCTGCTGTTCCCCCTGCTTGTGCTCTCTCTCACTGATGAATAAATAAAATAAAAATCTTAAAAAAAAAAAGAAATTCCTCAATAAAATATACTATATTAATGGATATAAGAAAAAAAGTAATGGGATTATCTCCATAGATGCTGAAAAAGCCTTCAACGCAAGCTAATACCCATTTTTGATAAAAATACTCAATAGAAATGGACAGATTATTTTTATCATGGTAGAATATATATAACATAAAATTTGCCATTTTAACCATTTTAAGCATACAATTCCGTGACATTAATAACATTCACAGTTTTGTACAACCATCACCACTATCTATTTCTAAAACCTTTTCATCACTCCGAACAAACTCTGTAATCATTAGACAATAACTTACCATTTTCCCCTCCTCCTAACCCCTGGTAACCCCTAGTCTACTTTCTGTCTCTGTGAATTTACCTGTCCTATGTATTATATATAAATAGAATCATTTAATTTTTGTCCTTTTGTGTAAGACTTATTTTACCTAGCATAATGTTTTTAAGGTTTGTCCATGTGTAGCATGTATCAGAACTTCATTCCTTTTATGGCTGAATAATATTCCATTGTGTATATTCCAGTGTGTGTGTGTGTGTGTGTATCACATTTTGTTTATCCATTTACATTCATTTATTAATGGACACTTGGTTTGTTGTTGTTTCTACTTTGTGGTTATTGTGACGAAAGCTTCAATGAACATTGGCATTTGAGTATCTGTTTTTTGAGTCCTTGGTTTTTCATCCTTTTGGGTACCTACCTAGTAATGTAATTGTTGGGTCATTGGTAATTCCATGTGTAGCTTTTTGAGGATATTCCAAACTGTTTTCCCCAGTGGCTACACCAGTTTCTCTTTCCACCAGCAATATATGAGAGTTTCAATTTCTCCACATCCTGGCAAATCTTGTTCTCTTTTCTTCTTTTCTCTTTTAAGTATAGCCATTCTAATGTGAAGTGATATCTCATTGTGGTTTTGATTTACATTTCCCTAATGACTAATGATCTTGAGCATCTTTTCACATGCTTATTGGCTATTTGTAGGTCTTTGGAGAAATGTCTATTCATATCCTTCCCCCATTTTTAAATTGGCTTATTTGTCTTTTTTTATTGAGTTGTAGGAGTCCTTTATATAATCTTAGTATTGAACTATTATCAGATATTATGGATTTTTTATTCAACATGATAAAATATATACTCTAGTCCTAAAGTGTGCAGTTTACTTTGGAGAAATGCTAGAGGCATTTCCACTAAGATTGGGAACAAGGCCAAGATGTCTATTACCACTATATTCAATGTTGTTCTAGAGGTATTAGCCAATGTAATTAGATAAGAGAAATGAATTAGAGGCATTAGAATTGGTAAAAAGGAAGTAAAATCAACTGCATTTGCAGGTGATGTGATAGTATATCTGGAAATGACTTAGAGAATCAATGATGAAACCAACTTAAACAATAAAAGAATTAAATAAATCATTAGGTGATAAAATTAATATGCAGTGATTAATAGCTTTTATATATAATAACATAATCAGAGGATATAATAGATATAGAGAAAACCCCATTTATAATAGCAACAAAGAAGATTAAATATTTAGGAATAAACTTAAAAAAGAAATGTACAAGGACACCTGGGTGGCCCAGTTGGTTGAGTGACCAGCTCAGGGTCCTGAGATAGAGCCTCACGTTGGGCTCCATGCTCAGTAGGGAGTCTGCTTGAGGATTCTCTCTCTCTCTCCCTCTGCCCCTCCACCTGCTCTCACGCTCTCTCTTTCTCTCTCAAATAAATAAATCTTTTTAAAAAAGAAATGTACAAATTTTACATGAAAAAGCTTTAAAATGTTCCTGAAAGATATAAAAGTATACCTGAACAAATGCGGAGACATTCTCTGTTGATGGATAAGATAACTAAACATCATGAAGAGGTCAGTTTTTCATAAGTTCATTTATAAATTTAACACATTCCCCAAACTATCAAGCTTTTATAATGGGGCTAGGCAAGTTGATATTAAAGTTCACACAGATAAACAAATATGCAAGAATAGCCAGGAATATACTTTAAAACCACAGGTGTGTGTATGTGGAATAGCCTTACTAGACATTAAAGCAAACTATAAAGCCTATATAATTAAAACAATGTAATAATGGCAAATGAACAAACAGGCCAGTGGAATAGAATTAAAAGTCCATAAATAAGTATATATAGAAATTTAGTATATGATGAAGGTAAGTATATATAGAAATTCAGTATATGATGAACGTAACATTTCAATTCACTAAACTTTTTAATATATGATGCTAGGACAACTGGCTAGCCATTTGAAAAAAGTTGACAGATTTCTACTTAATCCTCTACAAAAGGATAAACTACAAATGAATCAACAATCTAAGAGTTAAAAAAATGAAAAATATATACTATAAGAAAACATAGATAAATTCTTCTTGAACATTGGTGTAAGGAAAGACTTTATAACTATGATTCAAAATACAGAGATCACAAAAGAAAAGAGTTTAAGATTTGAATATATAAAAATGTTTGCCTGTTAGAAAAGACCATCAATGAATCCAAAAGACAACTGACAAACTGGGAAAAATATTTGCACTTATATCAATGATGAGGGGATTATATCTCTAATATATAAAGAACTCTGGAAAATTATTTAATTAATTTATTTATTTTTAAAGATTTTATTTATTTATTTCAGACAGAGAGAGAGGGAGAATGCACACAAGTTGGGAGGGGAGGGGCAGAGAGAGAAGCAGGCTCCTGGCTGAGCAGGGAGCCCGATGTAGGGCTTGATCCCAGGACCCTGGGGTCATGACCTGAGCCGAAGGCAGATGCTTAACCGACTGAGCCACCCAGGTGCCCCAAGAACTCTGGAAATTTAAAGGAAAAATAGGCCAAAATCTGATAGAACAAAGAACAAAAGACTGGATGGATAATTAAAAAATCAAGTATAGAGATGACTCTTAAATCTTTGAATAGATAAAATTAATTACTGAAGAGATATAACTATCAGTCATTGAGAAAGGGGTGTTGAAATCTTGACTACAATTGTGAATTTGTCTATTTTTTCTGGAAGTTCTAGTTGTGCTCCATGTATTTTAAAGCTCTGTTATTGGGTGCAAAACATTTGTGATTTTCATCTCCTATAACATATTTTATCATATATGTCATATCATATCATATATCATACCATATCATATCCTTTGTCACTATGAAATCATCCTCTTTATCCCTGCTAATGGTCTTTGCTCTAAACTCTCTTGTTTTTATTAATAAATCATTATCATGGCATATATTTTTCCATTCTTTTACTCTTAATCTCTTTGTGTCTATCTCTACATTTTAACTGGGTTTTTCATTGGCAAAACATAATTGAGTTTTGCTTTTTTATCTAACCTGATGGTCTTTATTTGTTACTTTTCTCCTTTCTACTGCCTTCTTTTATTATTTTTTATAATTCCATTTATCTTCTTTTTTGGCTTATTAGTTATGACCTTCTGTTAAATTATTTTAGTGAGGCTTTAGAGTTTAGTAGTATATGTTTTTAGCTTATTGTCTACCTCTAAGAAATATCATACTACTTCACATTGTAGTACAAAAGATTTACAATTTATTTTCATTTATTGACTTCCAGATTTTATCCTGTTGTTATACACTTTATTTCTACTTATTTTTAAATCCTATAATACACTGATATTATTTTTGCTTTAAATAATAATTTTTATTTGAATAATATTTAAATAAGAACACAATTTTTAAAAAAATTTGCCCATGTAGTTGCCATTTATGGTGCTCTTCATTACTTTGTGTAGATCTAGATTACTCCAATATCAGTTTCTTTTACTTGAAGGATTTCTTTTAACAGTTTTTTGTAAAGCAGATCTGCTGGTGATAAATTTGTCAGCTTTGTGTATGTCTGAAAAAGTTCTTATTTCATCTTTATTTTGAAATATTTTTTTTCTGGATATAGAATTTTAGATAGAGTTTTTTTTTCTTCTACTACTCTAAAAATGTGGCACGGCACATGCACTTTCCTTTGACCCAGCAGTATCACTTCTAGGAATTTACCCTGAATAGAAAAGATAGGGTTAGTAGGTATAGAACAGAGTGGATAGGGATGGGGGGTAACACTTCTCTGAATAGAATTTTTTGTAGTTGTGACTTTTAGAACCACGTTACTTTTTCTTATACTAAACAAAAAATAATGGGAGAACCAAAATGGATGCAAACAGAATAAAGGAATTTACTGTATTCCAAATAAATAACATAATTTCATTTAAAGTGTATGGGGTGGCGGGTAAGTAAAACAAACCAAAATAACTTTGGGACATAGTATTTTGACTATATGCTCTAAGGCTAAGGAATAAAAGAACCAAAAACTAAGTATATATGTATTATACTTAGTAGGCTGGTTTTTCAAACTGGTTTGGGTTGCCAATTCTGACACAAATTTATGTACATTGTAGGAGTGAGCAAATAAGGAAATAGATTGTGGATAATGAATGCTAGGTTTTTGCCTTGGGAAAAGAAAGTTACAAATAAGTTCAGGGCAAGAGTTAGAAAAATTCGTCTGAAATGTTAGATTGGAATTGGAGGTAATCATGAACTCATGAGCTTTGGGATACATACATACATACACACACACACACACATCTATATCCATATCCATTTTTATCTCTCTGTAGATATAAATACTAGTATAGATGCTGTGTGTATATGTGTACATAAATGAATTGCCTAACTCAGACTGCTGAGAGTCGATAAGCATACGAAACATTCAGAGGGCCCAGTACAAGTGAGCATACCTAGTACCAAATCTTGTTTCTTAAATACTATTTTCCAATAAAAGGAAATCAGCTTCTTGGAAAAATTACTGATTTCAGGGCTAGGCAGGGAACATACCAGAACCTGATGAAACCATCTTGTGATGCTAGTAATAAAGTGTTTTAAAAAAATGTGGGGGGAGGGGCACCTGGGTGGCTCAGTTAGTTAAGCGGCTGGCTCTTGATTTCAGCTCAGGTCATGATCTCGGGGTCCAGGGATCAAGCCCCGCGTTGGGCTTCCCACCAGTGGGGAGTCGGTTTGAGGATTCTCTCTTCCCCTCTCCCTCTGCCCCTCCCCCTGCTCGTTCTCTCTCTCTCAAATAAATAAATCTTTCAAAAAAATGGAAAAATGTTCCATGCTCATGGATTGGAAGAACAAATATTGTGAAGATGTCAATGCTACCTAGAGCAATCTACACATTTAATGCAATCCCTATCAAAATACCATCCACGTTTTTCAAAGAAATGGAACAAATAACCCTAAAATGTGTATGGAACCAGAAAAGACCCTGAATAGCCAGAGGAATGTTGAAAAAGAAAAGCAAAGCTGGCGGCATCACAATTCTAGACTTCAAGCTCTATTACAAAGCTGTCATGATCAAGACAGTATGGTACTGACACAAAAACAGACACATAGATCAATGGAACAGAATAGAGAGCCCAGAAAGGAACCCTCAACTCTATGGTCAACTAATTTTCAACAAAGCAGGAAAGAATGTCCAATGGCAAAAAGACAGTCTCTTCAACAAATAGTGTTGGGAAAATTGGACAGCCACATGCAGAAGAATGAAACTGGACCATTTCCTTACACCACACACAAAAATAAACTCAAATGGTTGAAAGACCTCAACGTGAGACAGGAGTCCATCAAAATCCTAAAGGAGAACACAGGCAGCAACCTCTTCGACCTCAGCCGCAGCAACTTCTTCCTAGAAACATCGCCAAAGGCAAGGGAAGCAAGGGCAAAAATGAACTATTGGGACTTCATCAAGATAAAAAGCTTTTGCAAAGCAAAGGAAGCAGTCAACAAAACCAAAAGACAACTGACAGAATGGGAGAAGATATTTGCAAATGACATATCAGATAAAGGGCTAGTATCCAAAATCTATAAAGAACTCATCAAACTCAACACCCAAAGAACAAAGAATCCAATCAAGAAATGGGCAGAAGACACGAACAGACATTTTTCCAAAGAAGACATCCAAATGGCCAACAGACACATGAAAAAGAGCTCAATATTGCTCAGCATCAGGGAAATCCAAATCAAAACCTCAATGAGATATCACCTCACACCAGTCAGAATGGCTAAAATTAACAAGTCAGGAAATGACAGATGTTGGCGGGGATGTGGAGAAAGGGGAACCCTCCTACACTGTTGGTGGGAATGCAAGCTGGTGCAGCCACTCTGGAAAACAGTATGGAGGTTCCTCAAAAAGTTGAAAATAGAGCTACCATATGATCCAGCAATTGCACTACTGGGTATTTACCCCAAAGATACAAAAGTAGGGATCCGAAAGGGTACGTGCACCCCAATGTTCCTAGCAGCAATGTCCACAATAGCCAAACTATGGAAAGAGCCAAGATGTCCATTGACAGCTGAATGGATAAAGAAGAAGTGGTATATATATACAATGGAATATTATGCAGCCATCAAAAGGAATGAGATCTTGCCATTTGCAACGACATGGTTGGAACTGGAGGGTGTTATGCTGAGCGAAATAAGTCAAACAGAGAAAGACATGTATCATCTGACCTCACTGATATGAGGAATTCTTAATCTCAGGAAACAAACTGAGGGTTGCTGGAGTGGGGGGTGGGGTGGGAGGGATGGGGTGACTGGGTGATAGACTGGGGAGGGTATGTGCTCTGGTAAGCGCTGTGAATTGTGCAAGACTGTTGAATCTCAGATCTGTACCTCTGAAACAAATAATGCAATATATGTTAAGAAAAAAAAAAGAAGAAGAAGAAGATAGCAGGAGGGGAAGAATGAAGGGGGGGAAATTGGAGGGATAGATGAACCATGAGAGATGATGGACTCTGAAAAACAAACTGAGGGTTCTAGAGGGGAGGGGGGTGGGAGGATGGGTTAGCCTGGTGATGCGTATTGAGGAGGGCACGTTCTGCATGGAGCACTGGGTGTTATGCACAAACAATGAATCATGGAACACTACATCTAAAACTAATGATGTAATGTATGGGGATTAACATAACAATAAAAAAAAGAAAGAAAAAAAAAATCCTAAAGGAGAACACAGGCAGCAACCTCTTCGACCTCAGCCACAGCAACTTCTTCCTAGAAACATCACCAAAGGCAAGGGAAGCAAGGGCAAAAATGAACTATTGGGACTTCATCAAGATAAAAAACTTTTGCACAGCAAAAGAAACAGTCAACAAAACCAAAAGACAACTGACAGAATGGGAGAAGATATTTGCAAATGACATATCAGATAAAGGGCTAGTATCCAAAATCTATAAAGAACTGATCAAACTCAACACCCAAAGAAAAATGATCCAATCAAGAAATGGGCAGAAGACATGAACAGACATTTTTCCAAAGAAGTCATCCAAATGGCTAACAGACACATGAAAAAGTGCTCAACATCGCTCGGCCTCAAGGAAATCCAAATCAAAACCTCAATGAGATACCACCTCACACCAGTCAGAATGGCTAAAATTAACAAGTCAGGAAATGACAGATGTTGGCGGGGATGTGGAGAAAGGGGAACCCTCCTACACTCTTGGTGGGAATGCAAGCTGGTGCAGCCACTCTGGAAAACAGTATGGAGGTTCCTCAAAAAGTTGAAAATAGAGCTACCGTACGACCCAGCAATTGCACTACTGGGTATTTACCCCAAAGATACAAAAGTAGGGATCCGAAAGGGTAAGTGCACCCCGATGTTTATAGCAGCAATGTCCACAATAGCCAAACTGTGGAAAGAGCCAAGATGTCCATCGACAGCTGAATGGATAAAGAAGAAGTGGTATATATATACAATGGAATATTATGCAGCCAACAAAAGGAATGAAATCTTGCCATTTGCAACGACATGGATGAAACTGGAGGGTGTTATGCTGAGCGAAATAAGTCAATCAGAGAAAGACATGTATCATCTGACCTCACTGATATGAGGAATTCTTAATCTCAGGAAACAAACTGAGGGTTGCTGGAGTGGTGGGGGGTGGGAGGGATGGGGTGGCTGGGTGATAGACATTGGGGAGGGTATGTGCTATGGGGAGCGCTGTGAATTGTGTAAGACTGTTGAATCACAAACCTGTACCTCTGAAACAAATAATACATTATATGTTAAAAAAAAAGAAGAAGAAGAAGAAGATAGCAGGAAGGGAAAAATGAAGGGGGGAAAATTGGAGGGAGAGACGAACCATGAGAGACTATGGACTCTGAGAAACAAACTGAGGGTTCTAGAGGGGACGCGGGTGGGGGCATGGGTTAGCCTGGTGATGGGTATTAAAGAGGGCACATACTGAATGGAGCACTGGGTGCTATACGCAAACAATGAGTCATGGAACTCTACATTAAAAACTAATGATGTAATGTATGGTGATTAACATAACATAGTAAAAAAAATTAAAAAATGATGGGGGGTGACTGGGTGACTCAGTGAGTTTAGCATCTGACTTTTGGTTTTGGCTCAGGTCATGATCTCAGGGTCCTGAGATCAAGCCCTGCATCGGCTCTGTGCTGGGCATGGAGCCTGCTTGGGATTCTCTCTCTCTCTCACTCTCTTCCCCTCCCCTTGTTTGTGTGCTTTCTCTCTCTGTCTAAAATAAATAAATAAATAAGTCTTTAAAAAATATATTGGGGACATGTCTAAAGTACAAAGGAGCAATGTTGGAGAAGCTTTCATTGGTCAAATCTGGGATAATGTAACAAATAAATAATGATAAATATATATAATGTATATTATATGATATAAATATATATAATGATAAACAACTATGCAATATGTAATAATAAAAATAATGAATTTTAATTCATAGAATAAAATAAAAATCTGCAAGTTCATCCTGATATGAATAAATGAATAAACAAATTACTTGGGGTTAGGGAAAGCTCATTTTTATGGTGTAATTTCAGCTAGTAAGTGCAGAAGGAATGACAGAATTAGTAAGACACCATTTGGCAACCATCACAGTAGTAATTGTTTGAAGGAAAAATCATCAATGGTTGCTAAATTTAGTGGCCAAAATTTTTGATAGGAAGTAGGACATTTACATAGTCTCGAAGTGTCTTCTTACAAGATTTTTACCATTTATAAAAGGTAAAACAGTAACATTACAGTGAAAGAATGTGGAAGACACTATCTTAACTAAGTAAGCGAGTAATAAGATAAGTCAATATCATGTACATTTTGATACTGAAGTCACAATATAATTTCTGTGGTATTCCTGCCAAAAATGCATTACCTGAAACTAATACCAGGGGTGCATTAGACAGCCCAAATTGAAATGCATCCTATAAAATAACTGGTCAAGTTTATGAAAGACAAGGAGAGACTAAGGAGAAGGTCCAGTGTAAAGAAAACTAAAGTTACTTAGGACTGAAATTCTGTTTCAATATTCTGCAATTACTGGAAATACCAGGTGCCCTGTAGCTGTTACTGGAAGACTTCAAGGAAACAAATGTACGAATTCCCAGGTGTTCATGCATCTTCCCTTCTTCCATATTTAATGAGCAGCTTACTTGAAGGAATATCAAAGATCTTATTCAGTGGCTCACAATAGTTTCTCACAAAAGTTTAAAACAGGAGGCAAAGAATACTTTCCTTTTCTATAGCACAATTGAAACTGTAAGTAAGCTGAAAGTAATCACTCCTGGAAATTTTGCTTTGGTCAGGAAGGCGATGAAAGTGATGATAGGACTCAATTAATATTGTGATCCAGAAGAAGTTCCATCTTAAAGAACTCTGTGGGTCCTTAGGAAACTACAAATTAGAATGACATCAAGGCTGTTCTTAGTCATTCAACTCTTGTTGAAGACTTTTAAAATTTAGAGTGCATCTCCATCATTGTTATTATCTTATTACTGTTGTTATTCTTTATGGAATCCACTTGAAATAACCCCCCACCCCATCCCCCAACCCCCATCATTAAAAATCTTAGTCTCCTTGCAAATGTTTGAGTTTTGGATTTTGAGGACATCCTACAAAGACTAAAGCAGGTGACTGTGAGGGAGAAAAATCACCTGTTAATGGATAGCTTGACAAGACTTGTGTGAATTTTGAGAATATAGTAGATATTAAATAGTTAGTAACTAATTGGATTGGTAGATTTTCTGGGTTTGGAACTGCCAACCTGGACCATAAAATCTTCTTTCTCAGCAACTAATTATTTTGCCGTTCAAGTCTCTTACATCAAACTCAAGAAAGACCTAAGAATTTTTCTCTGCACTTTGATCTTAATGCATCATTGATCTGACCATGGGATATTACCACAGTTTTTCTTTCTGTGGTGAGTCCTGAGGGCAGTTTATTTAAATAAAGACAATACCTGTGTATTTCAAGCACCTGTATATAAAACAGAATTGCATGTGTAAAAACCATTATGTTGCCTGTTATGTAGCTACTCTAAGATTGTGCAGCTACAGATACTATCATCCTTGTGACCGTTTATTAATATATGGTGTGCAGCTCTCTTCTTTAAACATTACACTTTTGTTTGTGACTATAGCTAATGATTACAGAACTTGCACTCTGATACATTGTCTTTTTATTTTCAAAGAGTACACTTTTCGACGGGTTTCATTATTTTTGTTTGTTTAGCTATGCCACATTTCAGCTTAGACTTCAGATATTTTAAGAGTATTTTCTGTCCATCTTGGTAGTAATTGTCTCCCTCTATCTGGCCTATGTTTGTATATTTTCCTATCTTTAACTTTTTAAAATTGGGATGTAATTGGCATACAACATTATGCAAACTTAAGGTGTACAATGTGTTGATTTGATACATTATATATTGCAATATGATTACCACAATAGCATTAGCTAACACGTCTATCACATTACATAATGATCACTTTTTTTGTAGTGAGAACAATTAAGATTTAGTCTCTTAGCTAAATTGGAGTAAATACAGTATTGTTAACTATAATCACTATGCTCTACATTAGATCTCAAGAACTTATTTTATCTACTAGTTGTAAGTTTCGTTCAGAACAAAAAATTGTACATAATCTTTGAATGCTGAGAACTGACTAATTTTCAGAACTATATTGCTGATAAAATTCACTTCCCATTTAATTATAAGAAATTGTCAAAACCCCACATTTGATGCTCACGTAGGGCCAAAACTTATTGACATGTACCATTACCAGTTGTCAATTTAGGTTTAGGTTCATACTTGAATTCCCTCTGACACCACTAAATGTTGCCTAATTTGAATAGAAGATAGAGAGGCACATGAAGTTCCTCTTTAAGTTGCGCAGGGGGCTTTTAAAAGAAGAGCCTTTGTGCTCTGTGCAATCAAGAGAACTGGTCAGTGTTTGGACTTTTCCAGAACAATACTTAGTTGAGAATTTGCTATCATTTTTCCTGTTCCCTTCTAAAATAAGAAAGAGCAGCATAATTTAGGCTTTAATTTTGCTTTCTGTGGCTACAACTTTTTTTTCTTTTCAAAAAGCATGATTTTAGCTTTTATGTTCCCTTCATTCAAAATGTAAATGTTAAAAATTAGGATTCATCTGTGATGTTGTACATTCTATGGATTTGACAAATGTATAATGAACATCAATCCACCATTTTATTATTGTACAGAATACTTTTACTGTCCTAAAAATCCTCTGTGTACTATTCATCCCTTTCTCCCCTATAACCCCTGGTAATTGCTAATCTTTTTATAGTCTCCATAGCTTTTCCTTTTCCAGAACATCATGTGGTTGGAATCATACAGTATGTAGCCCTTTCAAATTGGCTTCTTTCACTTAGTAATATGCATTTAAGTTTTCTCCATGTCTTTTCATGACTTGAGATCCTTTTTAGCACTGAATATTTTCCATTTTCTGGATGTACCACAGTTGATTTTTCCATTCACCTACTGACAGACATCTTTGTTGCTTTCATATTTTCACAGTTATGAATAAAACTGCTATCAACAACCATATTCAGGTTTTTGTGTGGATATAAGTTTTCAGTTCATTTGGGTAAATATCAAGGAGTGAGATTTCTGGGTCATAAGTTAAGAGTATATTTGGTTTTGCCAGAAACTACCAAGCTGTCTTCCAAAAAGCTTTAATATTTTACATTCCCACTGGCAATGAATGAGAGTTCCTATTGCTCCACATCCTCTTGAGCCTTTGGTGTTGTCAGTGTTCCTATTTTGGCCATTCTTTTTTATTGTTGTTTTAAGATATAATTGACAATATAATATCATTATAATAGTTTCAGGTATACAATATAATAAATCAATATTTGTATACATCGTGAAATGATCACCAAAGTAAGTCTAGTTAATATTTGTCATCATTTATAGGTACAAAATTTTTAAAAATCTACAAAGAACATGGAATATCTCTCCATTTATTTTGTTCTTCTTTGATATTTCACATCAGAATTTTGTAGTATTTTGTACATATTTTGTTAGTTATGTCTAAGTATTTAATTTTTTATGATACTAATGGAAATGCATTGTGTTTTTAATTTCAAATTATATTTGTTCCTTACTATTTCTAGGTCCAATATGATCTCAGTCAAAATCCCAAAAGAAGAATGAAATGTTTAATTTGCTACTATAGGATGAAATAGTCTATACATGTCCATTATATCCAGTTGAATGATAAAGGTGTTGAGTTCAACTCTCTCCTTACTGATTTTCTGCTGCTGAATCAGTCCATTTCTGATAGAAGGGTGTTGAAGTCTCCAGCTATAATGGTGGATTCATCTGCTTCTTGCAGTATCAGTTTTTGCCTCATGTCTTTTGACATTCTGTTGTTAGGCACATACACATTAAGGATTGTTATATATTCTTGAAGTATTGGCCCTTTTATCATATGTAATGCCCCTCTTTGTCTCTGCTAACTTTCCTCCTCTGAAATCTGCTCTGTCTGAAAATAATATAGCTATTCCTGCTTAATTTTGATTAGTGTTAGCATGATATATCTTTCTCCATCCCTTTACTTTTAATCTATATGTGTCTTTGTATGCAAAATGGGTTTCTTTTAAACAACATATAGTTGGGTCTTATTTTTTCATCAACTCTAACAGTCTCTATCTTTTAAGTAGTGTATTTAGACCACTGGCTTTTTTTTTTTTATTCTTATGTTAATCCCCATACATTACATCATTAGTTTTAGATGTAGTGTTCCATGATTCATTGTTTGTGCATAACACCCAGTGCTCCATGCAGAATGTGCCCTCCTCAATACCCACCACCAGGCTAACCCATCCTCCTACCCCCCTCCCCTCTAGAACCCTCAGTTTGTTTTTCAGAGTCCATCGTCTCTCATGGTTTGTCTACCCCTCCGATTTCCCCCGCTTCATTCTTCCCCTCCCGCTACCTTCTTCTTCTTCTTTTTTTTTTCTTAACATATATTGCATTATTTGTTTCAGAGGTACAGATCTGAGATTCAACAGTCTTGCACAATTCACAGCGCTTACCAGAGCACATACCCTCCCCAGTGTCTATCACCCAGTCACCCCATCCCTCCCACCCCACCCCCCACTCCAGCAACCCTCAGTTTGTTTCCTGCAATTAAGAATTCCTCATATCAGTGAGATCATATGATACATTAGACCACTGACTTTTAAGTTGATTATTATATAGTTGGATTATTATCTACTATATTTGCCATGTTTTCTATTTGTTGTCTCTATTCTTTGTTCTTATTTTTGTCTTCCACACTTTTTCTGCCTTTTGTGTGGTTTGAATTAGCACATTATATCATCCCATTTCTTTCCTTTGTTAGAATATCAATTATACTTTTTGAAAACTTTTTTTAGTGTTTATCTTAGGGTTTGCAATATGCATTTACAACTAATCCAAGTCTACTTTCAAATAACACTGTATTTTTTCATAGGTAATGCAAGTACCTTATAACAGCAAAATATTCCTAGTTCCTCCTTCCTATTCCTTGTATCATTACTATTATTCATTTCACTTATACACAAATATACATCTACTCTTTTGTATGGATTTATCCCAGGTATGCAAGGCTGGTTCAACATTCAAAAATCAATTAATGTAATCCATCACATTTCACACACACACACACACACACACACACACAAATAATCAAATACCTTGTTGCTATTATTATTTTGAATAAATATATTTGTTAGCTCAATTAAGAATAAAAGAAGTTTCCATTTTATCTTCATTTATTCATTCTCTAATGCTCTTCCTTTCTTTATGTAGACCTTAGATTCTGACATATCATTTTTCTTCTCTCTGAAGAACTTATTTTAGCAATTCTTGAAATCCAGGTCTACTGGCAACACATTCCCTCATATTTATGAACAAAATCTTTCTTTCTTCTTTACTTTTGAAGGATAATTTTGCAGGATATAGAATTCTAGGTAAGTGGTTTTATTTTTTTCATTCCACTCTCTTCTTGCTTGCTTGGTTTCTGAAGAGAAGTCAATGTAATTCTTATCTCTGCTCTTCTATGTAGGTAAGTTGTTTCTTCCATCTTGCTTTTTTCAATTTTTTTTCTTTGATTTGTGTAGTTTGAATATTTTATACTTAGGTCTGGTGTTTTTGTTTTTACATTTTTTCTGCTTGATGTTTTCTGAGCTTCCTGGATCTGTGGTTTGGTGTCTGACATTATTTTGGGGAATTATCAGTCATTATTGCTTAAAATATTAATTCATTTTTTTAATCATTTTTCAGGTATTCCCATTACACATATCTTTAACCTTTTGTTCTCCCATATTTCTTAGATATTCTGGTCTATTTTTTTTCCCCAGTCTTTTTATTCTTTACTTTTAAGCTTTGGAAGTTTTTTTTTTTTTTTTTAATTTGCGAGAGAGAGAATGAGAGAGAGCATGAGAGGGAGGAGGGTCAGAGGGAGAAGCAGACTCCCCGCCGAGCAGGGAGCCCGATGTGGGACTCGATCCCGGGACTCCAGGATCATGACCTGAGCTGAAGGCAGTCACTTAACCAACTGAACCACCCAGGCGCCCCAGCTTTGGAAGTTTTTATTGTCACATCTTCAAGCTCAGAGATTTCTTTCTTTAGATGTTTTTAGTCTATAAATGAACCCATCAAAAACATTCCTCATGTCTGTTACAGTGTTTTTGATCTCTAGAACTTCTTTTAGATTCTTTCTTAGAATTTCCATCTATTTCCTTACATTATCTGTTCTTGCATGTTGTCTGCTATTTCCATTAAAGTCTTTAGTATATTAATCACAGTTTTGGAAAATTCTTCATCTGACAGTGTCAACATTCCTGCCATATCTGACTCTGATTCTGATGCTTGTTCAGTCTCTTCAAACTGTATATTTTTTCCTTTTAATATGCCTTGTGATTTTGTTTTGGTTGGAATGGCAGACATGATGTATTAGATCAAAGAAACTATGGTAAATAGGCCTTTAGTAATTTAGTGGTGAGGCTTAGGGGGGATGAAAAGCATTTCCTAGTCCTGTGAGTAGGCCTCAGTCTTGCAGTGACCCTGTGCCCTTGGACTGTGAACTTCACCAGTGCTTCTTATCAGTACCACCCCACCTCTTTAGGTGGGATACTTTGGCTGGAGTTGGGTATTCTCCTTCTTCTACATGGCCAGAGGAAATTGGAGTTAGGTATTTCACTTCCCCAGGTAGGTTAGGTTCTGATAAAATCCTACCATGTTAGGTTGTGGTCAAATAGTTTCTTCTAAGGACAGGTCTTGTTAAGAAGAACAGAATGCTCTGGTGCATTTCAAAATGATTTCTTTTTTCTTCCCCTCCAAAGGGGATTATTTTCTGATTCTCACTGTGAGGACCTGATAGAGCACCTTGAGGTTAAAACTCACAAAAGTGTGGGGGTCCCCTATTACTGGGTCTCCTTGGAGTTTTTAACTTTCTTGCCCACCATGAGTCTTTAGCAATTTGTCAATTATAGTTCAAGTTTTCCTACATAGCTACTGGTTCTTATGGAAGTTTCTGTTCATGGGTTTTTGTTCCAGTAATGTGATTCTCTATATCTACTTGTCTTTCTCTCTAATACTTGGAACAGTGATTTGCTATATGACCTAATTTCTCTGATGGATCTCCAAAGAGTTGTTGATTTTTCAGTTTTTTCATCTTTTTAATTGTCATTAGAACACAGTGGCAACTTCTAAGCTCCTTAAATGCCAAACTGGACACCAGAAGTTGACCATGTATACATTTGTTTCTTTTTATTATCTTATTTCTCTACTTAGGATCACCAGGGTAATGTTGAATAGAAGGGTAATAGTAGATATTTTTGAACTTAGAAGAAAGCATTCAGTATTTCACCACTACTAATGATATTTGCTGTGGGTGTATGATCAAGATAAGGAAGTGCTCACCTATTCCTAGATTGCCAAAGTTCTTTGTTTATTTTTAAATCATGGATGGGTACTGAATGTTATAAAGTGTTTTCTCTGCATCTATTGTAATGATCATATAATTTTTTCACCTTTATTATAAGGTACATTATACTGAAGTTTGAATCTTTAAGTAACTTTGCATTCCTGGAATAATTTCTACTTGGCCTTTTTCTATATATTGTTGGATTATATTTGCTAATATTTTATTGAGGATTTTTGCATCTATGCTTATGAGGGACATTGGTCTGTAGGTTTCTCTTATACTGTACTTGTCAAGGTTTTTCTGGCCTCATAAAATGAAGTGTTTCCTCTTATTTTATTATCTGAAGAGTTTGCATAATATTGGTAATATTTCTTCCTTGAATGTTTGGAAAAATTCACCAGTGTGGCAGCCAGGTTCTGGAGTCACCCCTGTGGGAGGGCTTTTATTTATAAACTCAATATCTTTAGCAAACATAAAACAGCTTTTTGATTTTCTATTTTAATAAGTGTATTTTTCAGGAAATGTTTCTGTTTTATCCAAATTTTCAAATTTATTAGAATAAAGTTCAGTCTATCTTATTATTATCAATATCTGTAGGAATATATAGTTATGTCTCTTTTTTCATTACTGATACTAATATTTTGTTTTCTCTATTACTTGATCAGTCTTGCTGAAGGCTTATTAATTTCATTAATCTTTTCAAAGAACTATCTTTTCATTTTGTTGATTTTTTTCTATTGGACTACAATTTTCTAGATCATTGACTTATGCTCTGAGATATATTCATCAATATCCCTTTTTGGGGGTTTATTTGGTGTATTTTTTCTAGATTAAGATGGAGCTTGGGTAATTAATTTTCAACTTTTTTGCTTTTGTAATATTTGCTTTTAAAGTTTTAGTAACTGGATTATCTGACAATTTTTGATATGTCAGATTTTTATTATAATTTGGTTCAAAATATTATCTAATTTTTGTTGTGATTATATTTTGGTCATAGATTGTTTAAGTGTGTTGCTTAAATCCTGATTTAGGGATTTTATAGTTATCTTCCCATTACCTATTTCTATTTGATTCTTTTGTGGTCAAAAACCATGGTTTCCATGATTTCAGTTCTTTAAAATTTGCTTAGACTTGCTTTATCACTCACCATGTGGTCTATTTAAATAATTTTCCATGGGCACTTGAATAGATATATTATGTGAATTATTGGGTATAGTGTTTGATATATGACAATTAATGTAAGCTAATCATGTTGTTCAAATAGGGACTTAATCTAAGATAAACAAGAGATTTTGATCAACTATATATAAGAACTGTTTTAAGAAATTAGAAAACAAGATGCACAAGACTATAATCTATGAGGGAAGTAAAACAAAGTGAGCCATAAGATTATCCTGGTTTTCTATCTGGTGGCATTTACCAATTCTTGATGCAGGGAGAGCCAACCGAAGTACTATAGAGAAGCCTCTACATGAACTGAGCAGTCATCAGGGTTTTGGGAAATTGTAGTGGCTATAATTTGCAGGTGGAAATCTGAGAGTGAAGGGAGCTATACAGAGAAAACTCCAAAAATCTTCTCTGGGGTCCCTTTGAATTTTTGGCTGAACACTTAGCTGCACCTAAATAGAGTTTGAATATAAGAGGCTCAGCAAAGAAAAACTACCTAGAAAAGAAAAACTATTAAACTGAAAAACTATCAGAGTTCACATATTATTGGGAGACATTATTTAAGTTCTAACTTGCTACAGGGGAGTGTCCTCATTAAACACTCAAGGCATTCAGTGGAGACCCAGAAAAGCCATACCTTTGGAATGAGAATAAATTATCCCTAGAGTTACAGGTATTCTAGGGACGCTTAGCTGGCTCAGTGGGAAGAGCATGTGACTCTTGATTTCAGGGTCATGAATTTGAGCCCCACACTGAGTGTAGAGATTACTTTAATAAATAAATAAATGGGAAAAAAAAGGGTAGACCCATTATTAAAAAGCTTAAAAAGAAGCCTCAAATTGATTAAGATGATCTATGAGAAAATGGATACCCATCAAAAGAAAATTCAAACCATTGAAAGGAAAAGAACAAATTCCAAATACTCAGAAATGTAATATACATATTGTCCAGTATCCAGTAAAAATACTAGACAAATGAAAAAGCAAGAAAACATAAGCCTATAAGCATGAGAAAAATTGGTCAATAGAAAGAGGCCCAGAAATTACAGAGATGATAGAATTAATAATGACAATGACTTTAGTATAGCTATTATAACCTGAAACCATAAATCTCCTAGAAGAAAACATAGGCAGTAATCTCTTTGACACTGGCCATAGAAACATTTTTCTAGATGTGTCTCCTCAGGCAAGGGAAATAAAAGCAAAATTATTGGTACTACACCAAAGGAAAAACTTTTGTACAGCAAAGAAAACCTTCAACAAATCAAAAAGGCAACCTACTCAATGGAAGTAAGATATTTGCAAATGATATAACCAATAAGGGGCTAATATCCAAAATATATAAAGAACTTATACTGCTTAACACCAAAAAAAAAAAAAAAAAAAGAAAAGAAAAATCCAACTAAAAATGGGTAGAGGACCTAACTAGACACTTTCCCAAAGAAGACATACAGATGGCCAACAGACACATGAAAAGATGCTCAACATCACCAATCATTAGGGAAATGCAAATCAAAACTACAATGACGTGTCATCTTGTCAGAGTGGCTAAAATCAAAACCAAGAAGTAACAAGTGTTTGTGAAGATGTGGTGAGAAAGGAACCCTCTCATACACTGTCAGTAGAAATGTAAATTGGTGCATGGAGGTTTCCCTCAAAAAATTAAAATAGAATTACCATTTGATCCAGTAATTCCACTACTGTGTATTTACCCAAAGAAAAGGGAAACACTAATTCAAAAAGATACGCACCCCTGTGTTTATTGCAGTATTGTTTATCATAGCCAAGATATGTGGAAGCAGCCCAAACATCCATCCATAGATGAATGGATAAAGAAGAAATCTTATACATATATAATAGATCTATCTATCTATCTATCTATCTATCTATCTATCTATCTATCATCTACAGTAGAATATTACTCAGCCATAAAAATGAATGAGATACTGCCATTTGCAACAACATGGATGGACCTAGAGGGCATAATGTTAAGTGAAATAAGTCAGTCAGAGAAAGACAAATACCATATGATTTCACTCATGTGGAATTTAGGAAACAAAACAAAACAAACAAACAAACAGAGAAAAGCAAAAAAGTCAACTGTGGAATACAGAGAACATCTGCTGATTGTCAGAAGGAAGGTGGGTAGGGGAAGGGATAAAGGGGATTAAGAATACACTTATCTTGATGAGCACTGAGAAATATATAGAATTGTTGAATCATTATACATCTGAAAATGACACTATGTTAATTATACTTTGATAAAAAATTAAATAGCTATTATAAATATATTCAAGGATTTAAAGGAAAATATGAACATAATAAAGAGAAATGGAAACAATAAAAAAGAGCATATAGAAATTCAAGAAGTGAAAAATATAGTGTCTGAGATTTAAAAATAAATACCTCATAAATGTAAATCCAAACAATTAACTGTGGATGAAAAGATAAGTGACACTAAAGACAGGGCAATCAAAGCCATCCAAACAGAAGCACAGGGAGAAAAAAAAAAAATGAACAAAGCCTCATAGCTTATGAGAAATAATGATGTACCATATGTGCAATTAGATACTTAAAGGTGATAGACACCCCCCAAAAAAGTGTGTGTGTGTGTATTTGAAGAAATAATGGCTGAAAAAATTCCAAATTTGTCAAAAAATATAAACGTCCAGATTCGAGGATAAAGACAAAGAAAAATGTATATCAAAGCACACCAAAATCAAATTGCTAAAAACTAACAAAAGAGAATCTTAAAAATGACCAAAGACACATTGTTTATAGCGGTACAAAGAGAGTATCCCTGACTTCACATCAGAAAAAATACAAGTCAGAAATGTTACAATGACATCTTTTAGAGTCCTAAAGGAAGAAAAAAATTTTAAACCTAGAATTCATTATTTAGCAAAAATATTCTTAAAAAATTTAGATGAAATAAAGATATTGCAGACCAACAAAAATTCAGGAAATTAACTGCCAGTAGATTTTCACCACAGAAACATTTAAAGCAATTTTGTCAGGCTGAAGGAAAATAGAAATTTAGATTTTAAAAAAGAAATGAGGAGTACTGGAAATGGTATATCTGAAGGCAAAGATTAAAGACATTTGTAATTTTAATAATTTTAAATTTTTAATTGTAATTTTAATAATTTAGTTATAATAACCTCTATTAAGAATAATTACATTAAATGTAAATGGACTGATTGTAATAATTTTGCAAGGTAAAGATTATCAGATTGTATTTAAAAAGATTTAACTAATATACCGACTATAAGAAATACAGTAAATATAAAGATGTAAATAGGTTAAAAATAGAAGGGTGGGCAAAGATACACTATACAAACACCGGTGGTAAGAAAGCTGAAGTGGCTATAATAATATAAGAGTAGACTTCAGAAAAAGAAATATTACAGAGAAAAAGAAAAATATTTCATAATGCTTAAAGAGTCAATTCATCAAGGAGACATAAAATTCCTAAATATAAAGAGGATCAAAATACGTGAAGCAAAGGTTGACAGAATTGGAAGGAAAAAACAAAGAGATATATAATGCAATTGTTGTTGGAGACTTCAATAATCATCTTTCAGAATTTGAAGGGAAAAAAACCAAACAAACAAAAATCCAAAGACTTGAACAGCCCTATCAATCAACTTAGGCTAATTCACACTGATAGAGCACTATAGTAAAAAACTGCAGAATAATTATTCTTTTCAAATGAATATGGAACATCTCACAAGATAAACATATACTGGGCCATAAACCAAGTCAAAATAAATACAGAAAGTTTGAAATTGTGTAGGGTATATTCTCTGACCACAATGGGAATAAATTGCAAATAGATAACAAAAGGAAATATATAAATTACTCTTAAAACTCACTAAGGCAAAACTAGAATGATTATAACATACTAAGAAGTGTTAATAAGAAAATAAAGCAACTAGAAATCTCATACTTTGTTGGTAGAAGTGTAAAGTTACATAATCACTTTGGAAAACTTTTTGACAGTTTCTTATAAAGTCAGGCACAGGGGCGCTTGGGTGGCCCAGTTGGTTAAGCCTCTGACTCTCGGTTTTGGTTCAGGTCATGATCTCCCGGTTGGAGATCTAACCCCCCAATGGGCCCAGTGCTCAGTGCAGAGTCTGCTTGAGATTCTTTCCCCCTCCCTCTCCCTCAGCCTCTGCTCCTCCCCCTGCTCACTCTCTCTCTCTCTAAATTAAATACATAAATAAAATTTAAAAAAAAATAAATTCAGGCACAAAACAGCCCTACTTTTAGAAGAAATTCCATTTTTAGAGGGAAAAAAAGACATATTAATAAAAAGATTATGAATGAGTTTTTCTATTAGCCTTACTTCTAATAGCTAATAGAAATATTAGCTATTAGAAATATTAGAAATAGAAAAATTATTGACTTTTTCCCCAAAGTGGGAAAAACCCTCATGTCCATAAACAGATAAATGGATAAACAAGTGGTGTGTTTATACAATGGAAATCTACCCATTAACAAAAATGACCAAATTGCTAACACATGTTGCAACGTGATTGAATCTCAAAAATTTTAATTTGTATTTAAAGAAGTACCTACTGTATACTTTCATACTTTTTTTAATGAAATTCAAGAGTAGCCAAAACTATTCTGTAATAATAGAAATCAGTTCAGGGTTAGGATTATGGATCATTGAAAGATAACACAAGATAACTATTATCTTCTTTGGGGTGACAGGTACATGAATGTATAATTAGATGAAATTCATAGAATTTACATTTAAAGTGAGTGCACTTATTATATGTGTATGTTAAATTATACATCAATATGATTAATTTTAAAAAGCAAAGTAGTTCTGTTGTTGCTTGACATACACAAAAAAGTGATTTTTTTTAAGTATATTAAGGAATTTATTTTAGTACTTACTATGTGCCGAGCTCTGGGTTAAGTATTATGGAAGAATACAAAGTGGTATCAGAAACATTTCTTGACCCTCAAGGAACTTAATATTTAGTTAGGGTAATGCAGTATGAACTTGATCGTTTACTTAATCATATGGTGGTAAAATTGATAAGTAACAGCAGTGATAGATGTAGAAAAGAGTTGTGAAGTTCAGATGTAATGAGTTGATCCATGAAGAGAATATAAAAAGCACAGTGCCTGACAGATAATATATGCTCAACAAGTTTATTTTGCTTTTTGGAGGATGTGAATTTCCAAGGCATAATTGAGGTCGTATTTAATTATGTAGGCCCTGCAGAATAGGAAGGTTTTTAGAACGCATCAAGAACTGGGGAGACATTCAGATCAGGAGGATGTTATGAGCAAAGGTAAAGTGAAAAAGCACAAGTTTTGTACAAAAGAGTGATGTATTTTAGTGTACTCATTTGAACAGAATGAAAAGTTTCATGTAGGAAGAATAATAGGAGGTGAATCACTAGGCCCAGATTATGGAGGGTCCTTAAAACCAATTTAAGAAGTATAACCTTATTTTAAATTTATTTTTATGAATTGCCTATAAAGAAATAAAACAGATAAGAAAGGATATTTCATCAGAAAAAACTTATTTTGTAATTAACCAGAACAATGAAGCTGTTTTGATGAACACAAAACTGAAATTGGGGCTTGCTAATTTTAGATGGGAGGTTTTTGTTGTTGTTTTTTTTTTGGTTTTTTGTTTTTTGTTTTTGTTTTTGTTTTTAATGAGCCCCAGCTTCCACTTTATTTCTGCTATGTTTTCTTTTGGTTGCATCGTGTTTAGAAAATCCTAATTTAGATAGCTAAATAATTGTAAATAGCAGTCCTATAACAGTTTAATCAATTAGTTAATTAATATAGGGAGGTGGGGGAGGGACAGAGGGGGAGAGAGAAAATCCTCAAGCAGACTCCCTGCTGAGCACAGAGCCCGACAAGGGGCTCGATCTCACGACCCTGAGATCATGACCTGAGCCGAAAGCAAGAGTTAGACGCTTAACCGACTGAGCCACCCAGGTACCCCTGTAACAGTTTACTTTAAAGTTGTTACATATCTTTCAGTAAAGCAGAGGTTTATTTCAAGATTTGCATAATAAATGTTTTAACCTGGTAGTACAAGTTAATGTGTTGGTGGTTTCCAGTGTGTTGCCATTTGGAATATAACAGATATGACAGTTTTTATTATGGTTTTCATATTGTTTAGATTTATTTTTTTTTTTAGTTGCAATGGGCAGAAACCCAACTCAAACAAGCAAAAATAGGACTCTATTGGCTTACATTACCAAGAAGCTCAGGAGCAGAGTTTGGCTTTTGCTTTTTTTAGATGTAAATATGCTAGTATGATGTAAAGATTTGTTTGTTTGTTTGCTTATCTTATCTTCTCTCCTGTCTGTTTTTCTTTGTATTTTTGGCTTCACTCACTCTTCATTCATGCGGGCTCTCTCCATGTGCCAGAGAAGATGGACATGACAATCCCAGGGCTACATGCTCATAGTTTCCAATCTGAGCTTAAGAGAGCCTTTCTACATAGTTCCAGCAGAGAATTCGGATTGGGTCAAATTACTGTCCATGTGGCTAGGGGGAACAGTAGGAGACAGGTGGTAGAGTTCTGTGATGGGCTACTCCATCAGGACGATAGTGGTATTCAGAAACATTTCCCCCAAGAAACCCAAAAAGGGGGATACAGGACACTGAAGTTATTGTTTCCACAGTCTAATACAGTTTCTAAAAAGCAGTTAAATATGTACTGAAAAAATGTAAAAATGAAATATTTGTAGAACCCAAAGAACAGTGCCCCGTGTTCTATGGTTTGAATACCTTAGCCTTTGGCAACAGAGCAGCAGAATGTAGGGAGGGTCATGAGAGGAGGTCATGATGAGTAATAATTTTATTAATATGGACAGCCGTAGTTTCTAATGGAACATTTTTACTCATTAAAACTGTAGTAAATTTGAAGGTGTCGTGGGCAATGAGCTACCGTGAAAAACCAAGGTCTCAGCCTACACATTTACTTCTTGTACATGAAGATAAAACCTAATAAGGGATTACTTTTTAAGTTCAATAGTATTTTTATGCAGCATCTTAACTATTCCTTAGTGGATGATATTTGGAGAAGGGAAGCTCTTAGTTCAAACCAAGGTAAGGCATTAAGGAAAAGGCAATATGAGGGAATAGAAGGACCAGCATAACGGAGTGTGTATGGGAGAACTGGCTGTTGAAAATTATTGACTTTTCACTGCAGTACCTTGAATTTTTAGTGCCCCTCTCCAAGGAACGAGAGTGCTTCACTCTATGCCTGAAACAATAATAGATGTAATTATTCATTTCCTACAATTGATGCTGTGGTATAGAGACTGTAAAACTGATGTTCAAATATGATTTAAATAGTCATTTCAGTAGAACCAGCACGGAACTGGAGTCAGGGCTCTGTCACCAACTGTTTGACCTTGGGTAAGCCAAATGACTTCCTTGTCTTGACTCTGTTTTCTCATTCCTGAAATGAGGGTGTTGGTCTTAAGGACCACTGAAGTCTCTTTCAGCGACAGCAGTAGGCTGTGAGCCTCTGAATCACGTGTTGGATGTTTCCCTCTTTTTCTGTATTGGCATTGGTAGTAGTTGTACTTTGATGGGTAGGGGAGAGAAATTTGGTTTTGAGTGATCCCTCTGATACTTTTCTAGGTGCTAAGCAACCTTGGAAAGCAGATGAAACATATACCTCTTACCTGCATAGAACAATGTGACTTCCATAAATGTCTGTTAAGTGCCAATTTTATGGGATTCCCATAAAAAATTATCAAAGACTTTGGTAGATAAAAACAGTGCAAAGAGAGAATATTGCACCTAATGCGATGATGTCTGTATGTGTATTTCTTACAGGTTTCAAGTGTGGATCTTTTTCTCCCTTATGAATATGCCAAAATCTTGCATCTAACAGTTCTAATGACATTTCCAAAGCTCCCTTTGACACACACACACACATACATACACACTCACAGTATATTATCTAGTAAAGTGGCTGTGGAATTAACATTTTTTCCTGGAAGGAAAAATATCTGATTTAATGACCAAATCATTTTAAGGCAGCACAACAGAATTTCACAGGAACTAAATCTATTTCTTCACACCGATCATGCATGTTTTACTCAAGCATTGAGTCATTAGCATGTTTATAATGGTTCTAATTTAGCACAACATTTTCTGAATTTTATCCTTGAGTCATTTACAAATTGTTCATATTGAATAAACAAAGGAAACAGATTGCATTTTATACTTAGTAATTTATCTGAAAGAAGAGGGGAGGGTTAATTGTTTGAAAGTTTTGGTCTGTTTGGGGAAGTGAGCCTGCTTTTTCATGGCTAGGCATAAATGCCATTTCTCATATTTTCTGGGATGGTGGGGGTGCGATGGAGGAGGAAAATGAAAAATTAGGACCAGGACAAGATTGGCCACTCCCAGAGGGGAGTGCGGAGCAAAAGGGGAGCTGGCACGAGATTATCCAAAACAGTTGGTGCATTCCTTAATGATCAAGTGCTTGAGAAGCCCAGCTCTTCCTGGCAGAGCATCTGTGTTGATGTTTCTATCATTGCCCTGCTGTATGGGAAAGGCATGCTTTCTCTTGCTGCTTGGCTAAAAATAGGATGGAATATAGCATTGTATGAGATATTTTAAGATAGCAAAAACATTTAAGAGGTTAAAGGTTTGGCTTTTGGATCAAAAAAGATCAGTGATATAACTCGTGTTTCTTGCAGACTGAATTTTATCCAGAGTTTGTCAGTGATTCGAACTCTCTGTTAGGCAAGTTATTCTAGGTTCATTTGGTGCAGTCTGAAAAACCCATTCTGCAGTCTTTTCTGCCAGCTTCCCAGCATGAAGAGCAGGCCTGAAACAGCCTCTATTTATACCCCCTTATTCGTATTTGGAAGATCAGTTGTTTCATTGGAGAGAGGGGGGGAGAGAGAGAGAGAGAGAGAGAAGGACAGCATGAGCAGTCGTCAGGGAGTGTGCTTTGTACGTTATAGTGACTTCAAAATAAAACTGGCACATTTTAGTGTCTAATTATTTTTAGTGAGCTTGGAGGGTTTTAATTAAAATTTAAGAGTGCTCTTCAAGCTCTCCAAGCTCCAATTTTATCCCACTGTATTGTGGAGCACTTGTCACTGTGGAAAAATGTACAGTAACTGGCATGTGCGTCTGTTTCCTAATGAAAAATGTGGGATGGATGAGCAGCAGGAGTATAAATACATATAGAGTCAGAACTAGTTGTAAACCAAGGTCAAGGTACTTTTGATAAGTTATCATTGTTCTTGAATACATAGAAGATTTATTGCATTTGAAATGTATGATTCTTATGGTAAAAATAAAAGGAATTGACTTAATATTCTCTTAAAAGAGTTAATAAAGCAGGAGGAAATTTACATACTGGGGTAGCAGTCATTGTTTTTCCTCCTAAAATATTTTAAAGATATTTTTCATGTCATGTTTCTAATGTTTTAGCATTTATAACTTTATCACTTTGAGGCAAAAGGAATAGTGTTTACTCACAGGTGAATTGTTTTAAAGTACCTGTGTCCTAAAAATATTTCCCGTTATTCTTTCCTATTCTCCCATGCTTTAGTTTTATCAATGATTTATTTATTTGACCTCTTTGACACATTTTAAATAATGTGCAGAATAGGAGTTAATGCTGCTGTGGCTTTGTTTAATTAGGAATAATTTAAAATTGTTCCTAAAATATTATCATACAGGTTAGGAAATAAATATCTCACATACTCTCGCTTCAAATTTCTCTTGTACGGTGAAATTAATTGTTAGCATAATAAAACATTCTTGACTCACCTGGCCTGAAAACTAGATACTTAGGAAGCAGAAACGTTGCTTTGCAATCCATTATGCAGGTTATTTATTAAAAATTATCTCTGAATTGTGTTTTTACTTTTTTCTTTAGAAAACGTTTCTTGAAAAACTTTAATTGCAAAGGAAAAGAGAAAAACCAAAAACTATGTGGCTGAGAATTAATTTTAACATGTCAAAACCTTTTATATCCTTGATTAAAATATAAGCAAGAATTGAAGTCCAGCTCTTGATTTTTGAGTCTTGTTTTGATCACATTATTTACAAAACTTAGACAAGATAAATGTAATAAAGTCCTGCATTGCACTGAATATGTATTAGTTTATGGACACTACTTCTTTCAAAGTAAGATGAATTAAATTAGGCATTTTCCACTTTTATGCTGAAATATAATGGCTTACATTCTTTTTAATGTGTACATATCATGGTGACATTTTTTTTTTAAATCTCGGAATGTTGTGGTTCTTTCACTTAATTTCCAAAAAGTATGTAGTTCCTCTCCTATTTTTTTAGCTGAAGACAACTCAGTCAAAATACTAAAATTTGAATAATCAAACTCAGATAGTAAAATACGTATATATTATTTCATGTTTTGGGAACTGCAGAACTACTGTAAGTGTATTAGTTGTTTTCAAGTCAATTGTCTAAAACTTAATTTTCTGTATAAAATAATCCAAGAATATCTAAGTGATGTTCAGTCCTTTTATTCCATTTGGAATCCTCCATGACTACTCATTCCCGTGTACATAATACAAACTGGGCTTCTTACCTTATTCTGACCTTTTTGGTTTTTGCATTTGTGCGTGATCAGAATGGAGTAAAGTCTGATCCGATCAATTACCTCTCTACGCTAGTGTCCTGTTAATGTAGTTGAGGGATGTGCCACACAGAGGATGAATACTTGCTTTTAATTTGCACCCTTAGCTGGATATTGTTGAGTGGGAAATCTGAAAATATAAATTTTCATTTACAACTTTATCTATTACATATTTCCTCATTCCAAGTCAGAAACCTGTCGGTGGTGGCAGTGGTGTCCTTCACCTGTGTGGTACTTGCTAACAGTCTGTATCGTCTGGCCTTTCTCCCCTCATCTTACTTGTTTCCCATTATAGTATGGAGCATGCTTAACACTAATTGTGGCATGCCCTTTGAGGTTTGGCAGTCAGATAATTAGGTGAGAAAGCTGAGAGTTTTTCAAGAGACTTCCTGAGTTTTGAATCCTCCTGGAATCTCTTAGAATTGAGATTAAATTGGTAAGGCTGTAGGCAATGACTTCTATTGTCCTGTAGTTAAAGGCAATCAGTGATTGTTATTAAATATTTTCATGAGTTATAAATATAGACAAGGAAAGCCTGCTTTATTTTTTTTCCCCTCAGTTTCTTCTACCGAAATGGGAACTTGTATTAACTAGATTAACTCAGCATTATGGTGAGGATTAATTTTTTAATAGGAATGTGAAATGCTTTGATGTAATTAACCATTTTATTAATGAGTAGCTTTTATGTGAAGCTGTGTACACATGGTCTGATTTATGTTTGAAGTGTGTGTTCCTGTTGTCCATACAGTTCTATTTTTCTCCCATGAAGCTTCAGCATTCTTTTCCTGGAGCTCTGAAAGATTTCAGGTCTATTTATAGAAATGAGAGACATATTTTAGCCTGTTTTACATTTAGTGTGTATCTAATCCTAGTTTATGAACTTGCTCTGAATTTGTGATCATTACTAGTAAATTGGGCTTTTGTCTTTTACTATTATAATATATGCTCTCAACTCAAATTTGAACCAAACAAATTATGCTTTAGCATTTATATCAGTGATTATCAGTTTAATACAATGTTACAACATGTATGAAAGGGTTAAAAGAAAAAGCACTAGCAAAACTGGGTAGGATAGGAACTTGAAGACATTTTGTTGATTATTCTTATCCATGATCTGCTGTTATATCGATCTCTCTCAGAAATTGAAACCCGATTTGGGAAAAACTAATCTCTGTTAGGCATGGCTTTGAGGATTTACTTCTTAACTCCCCAATTTAGTCTTATCATTTTTATTACTTTAGCATAAAAGCAAAATATGTATAGAACAAAGTACATACCTTGTTTCTGAATTTAAAATAAAAGTAGCAAGAGACCATTTTGGAAATTAAATGCAAACTGATGTATGCATATGCACATAGGTCCTTTTGGAAGATCACTCAGTATCCAGTTTTTAATTATGGTAGTAGATCACTTGTTGAAGCCTAAAAAAATAATTAATAGGAAAGAATAGAAGAAAAGGAGGAAGGAAAGATAGAGGGAAGAAGGAAGGGAACAGGCAGTGAGATTTCACTTAATAGAATCAAGCTGACTTCTATTTAGAAAGAACTTTAGCTTCTGTGATAGAGAGCTAGTATGGTTGGTGTTCTTCGTCAGCCATTTCACGACACACTGATCTGGATTCCATCCATTCCTTGATTGATTGATCATGTCACGGACAAATGTTAATTGTTCTCACCAATACTTTCTAACCATGCAATGGTCTTCTCATCTCTTACCCAGGGCTCACCGTCTTTTTCTAAAGCTTATCTAGTTTCTAAAACCCTTTAGATCCATCTTGACCTTAATGTCATTCTGAAAAATTCAAGGAGGATTTAGAAGTTGGAGAAAAAAAATGAAAGGGAAAATGCTAAAGAGATAGGTACTGATATGGGAGAAGAAAGGCATTTGGAATTGGTGTAACTATTTTAAATATAATTTTAAAAAGAAGTTATCAGAATTTTGACACTTGGAATGTTAAAGTGTAATGGGAGTATGCTTTGCACTGAGGATTTAGTATTTAAATCTGCATTCCCTTTTGGAAGCATGGCTTATTTGTTAAGATTTGAAGTTTAACAGATATATATAAATAGTTGTAAGCAGTAGCTCTAGTTGCAAACCCATCTGAATAGAGACAAAAAAATAACTCATTGAGAAAAATTTGCTAATTATTAGGACATTGTAAAATTTAAGTTTCTATAACCTTTGTGAATCTTTATAGAAACAACTAGAATCACTCTCTATAATTTAGTATGTTACTTGGATATGCAATAGGGCAAGTAGTGTTAACTTAGTATTTCCTTTATAAGACTATATATCCCTTTCTATATAAGAGAAAACTTTCAGTAGTTTTTATTACTGAGGGACAGAGAACATCTTGACTTTATTTTCTTTGAATTTTTCTCTAAGTGGGTATTTTACAAAAATTGCCATATATTATTTCTTTTCTTAAGGACTAAGTGTTTACACTTTGGTTTCTTCTCCCTTGAAGATTTGTCATTCTTCCTTGAAGAGCACATGAATTTTGCTTAGACTTAAAAAAAAATCACCTGGATTAAAAGGAACAAAATCTAAACTTAAACCTATCATAGGAAAGAGCCCCCTTTTCTGTCCTGTCAGTCTAAGAAATGATAAATGTGACTGAATATTAATAGAATTATATTTATAATACCAAGATAAAATTATTAAGCGTTATCTTTTTTCCTGGGAATAGTTCAAATAATCTTCTGGTAAAAATAAATTTAGTTGTGGTATTTTGTGATAGATACAGTAATATAATTGTCTGTATCCTAGGGTTAAAACAACAATGAAAAATAGCTTTGATCATTTTTAAATGAGAGAGTTTCTCCATAAACTGGCTTTTTGGATTTGTAATATTTTAATACTTAAAAATACATATGTAATACTTTTAATACTTATTATTTTTTACTCTAATAGATTCCTCCTGCATGGAAAAACTACTTTCAAAAGATTGGAAGGAAAAAATGGAAAGACTAAATACCAGTGAACTTCTTGGAGAAATTAAAGGTACACTATATGAAATATCAAACATGTCAGTGGAGAGAATGTTATTTTGTATAACAACATGCTTGCTGATCTCTGTACCCTAATACTAAATTCTTACCTCTAACATTTGTTTATATATGGAGGGTAAGTATATAGTGTGTCCTTGAACTTTTATTCTTTATAATGTTTAGAGAATGAAATTTTTCCTTCTCTTTTTATTAGTCTATAAACATATAAATTATAAGATAAATTGCTTCATTAACTTACTTAACAGAAAGGTATGAAAAAGAAACAAATGTCAAAGGATGAAGAACAAATTAAGTTAAAGATAATTTTAGGGGCGCCTGCGTGGCTCAGTTGGTTGAGCGACTGCCTTCGGCTCGGGTCATGATCCCAGGGTCCTGGGATCGAGTCCCACATCGGGCTCCCCGCTCAGCGGGGAGCCTGCTTCTCCCTCTGACCCTCTCCTCTCTCGTGCTGTTTCTCTCTCGCTTGCTCTCTAATAAATAAATAAACAAAATCTTTAAAAAAAAAAAAAAAAGATAATTTTAGTCTTTCCTCTTGAAATCATAATAATGTCTTAATTTATGAATCCAAATCATTAATTTGAATTTCTTCTGGTCAAAAAGGGTCAAGGGTAGCACCTATAAAAACAAGTTTACAGAATGTGGTTGTACATAATAGTTTATGGGTGGATTCTGAGGCTCGGTTACCTTTTTCAAGTCCTGGCTCTGTCACTTACTAGCTGAGTGACTTTGGGCAAGTCACTGAAGTTTTCTATGTTTCAAATTCCTTGTATCTAAAATGGGAGAGTGAGAGTTTCTACCTCATAGGCTCATTAAGAGGATTAATGTAAGTAAAGCTTTTAGAACAATTCCTGGCACTTAGAAAACACTCATGAGGTTAAATTGTGGTTACTGTTTTTATTAAGATAACCATAGGATCATACGTTGATTAATCTCAAGCAGATTTCATAGGATTTAACTTTTCATGACCTCTGACCCTGATGAGGATGAGCATCTTTAGTTCTGAAGATGTGTGATTGATGCTATTATTTTGAAACATGTTAAGAACCATTACAAAATTAAGTTTCCTTATCAGTCAGGAAGTTCTTCTTCTTCCCTAAATCTCTCTTGTTGATGCTTTTGTGGAGAAGAAGTACTGTATTACTAGTTTTGGTATCATGAATAGAATCCATGGTCATTATTTCTATCAGTTGTCTCTTATAGAGAGACACTTTTCACTCTGATTTGCACTAACAATTTGGGAATTTACATTAGTTTTCTGAAGTTACAAACAACTTCAGGAGAATCTTTCTATTGGTCATGGATAATGTCTCATTTAAGATAAACATCTGGCAATTACTATCTGGTGAAAATGTTATTTTTAATTTATTGCAGAAAATTGTCTAGTGTTCAGGGATGGTGTGTTCAATTCAAATGAAGACAAAAGGAAGTCATCTCTTTCCCAGGAAATGATTAATAACTCATTCCATTAACTAATATAGTATTAAAATTAAGTGGAAATTGGATATTATTTTGAATCTCACTGCTTCTCTGCTGCACTCATAAAGGCCATTTGCTATTTTGGGGGAAAAAAAAATTTAACTTATAACTGACGGGTAGAAAGAAAGTCATTAGTGACATATTCTCTATCCAGCTGCAATAACATGTTGTGTGCTACTTTGCACGTCATTCTGTGTTTTCTATCCTTTCCAAAGTCATTGGTTTTACAACAGTGAGAACAGAAATGGTTTGTGCATAGGCAAGCTTTTGCCAGCATGAATGATGGGGGTCTTGCTTTTTCTTAGTAACATGGATGCTAACATTTTATTATGTTATGATTCAGCATCAAGTTTTTATGCTTTGGGTTATCTCCTCCCCCTTGACCCCCTTTCCATCTTTCTTTATTTTTCATTCTGATTATGAATTTATAATGTGAAAACTGTACTAGCCTGAGATGGTCAAAGTGTCTAAATCTTGAAAGCAAAAACACATACAAAATTAGGCTTTTCAAATTCTTTCACTTTTTTTCTGGATTCTTTATGTGATATGTGAACTTTGTGTGCTGCTCTCAGTTTTATAAGCATAGGAGGTAAGGTTCTTATTAAAATTTTCGTTTTGATTTACTCTACATAATTGTCTCTTTTTACAACCTAGTATTTTGTCACCGTAAGTATTATACAGAAAGCATCCCAATAATATAATAAGAACTGACATGAAATTTAGTTTAAGTTGTATTCAGATAGCTTGATTCAACCACTGCTAAAACTTAACATGCATTTTTAGTCTAGGTGAGATCAGGCCAGTTAGTTACTATCCACCTAAATTAGTTATAATTATTCTGAAATTTTAGAGTGGTTTAAATACTATCCCCAAGAGGGCGCCTGGGTGGCTCAGATGGTTAAGCGTCTGCCTTCGGCTCAGGTCATGATCTCAGGGTCCTGGGATCGAGTCCCGCATCGGGCTCCCTGCTCCTTGGGAGCCTGTTTCTCCCTCTGCCTTTCTCTCTCGCTCTGTCTCTCATGAATAAAAAAAAAAAAAAAAAAAAAAAAAAATCTTTAAATACTATCCCCAAGAAATACATTCTATTGTGGGTTATCAGTATTTTATATCTCAAGCACTGTGCATTTTTCATACCTCTTATTTTTCCCTCATTACATATTTAGTGTAAAAAATATAGAAATACAAAATAAAATTAATTAATTAATTAATTCTACCTATATTATGTTGTTTGTCCTTTCCATTTTAATTAATACATGTATTTGTTAAATTCTTTTTCCTTAAAATTAGAATCATCCTTTTACTATCCTTTTATAAGCTATTCTTCCCACTTAATGATATATTGTGAATTTCTCTGTGATTAAGTCATCTAAAATGCTATTTTTATTTACAGAAAATATTGCATAAAGTGAGGTTCTCATAATTTAACTGAGTCTTTTATTCGACATTTGAATAGTTTTTTATTATTTGTTATTGTAAAGAAAAACTTGAATATGGATAATTTTTTAATAATTTTCAGTATTAATTAGTGGTTATTTTCTTAGGATGTATTCCTAAGAAGTGAGATCCCTGGGTCAAAGCATGTGTTCTTTTTTAAAAAGTCTGGGTTCATACTGCCAAACTGCCCAGGAGAAAGGGTACAGTGTGCCGCTCTTACCAACAGTATCTGCAAGTATTCTCTTGCCCTCAATGACAAGTATTGTTACTTTAAAAATTTCTTGCTGGTTTTAGTAGGGGAAAAGGGTACACTACTGCTGATTTAACTTTCTTTGGTTATTATTGAGAATGAAGCATTTGACATAAATTTATTTGTATTAAATGTCTCTTCTTTTGTGAATTGCCTGTTTAGGTTATTTGTCCGTTTCTCTTATTAAAGGATTTGTCTAGTTCTTATGGTTTTGTAAGACTCTTACTGTATATTTTAATGGTATTAACCTTTCTCTGTCATATATGTTACATTTTATCATTTTCTTTTACTTTATGGTTTTTGTTGTCAAATCTTTCCCTCCCTCTTAATGCTCTTTTATGTTGGGGGTTTGTTTAGAAAGGCTTCCCCAACTCTGTTATATTTTGTTCCAATTCTTTGACTATACTTTTATTCATTTAACTCTTTAATTCCTCTTGAATATATTTTGATGTGTAATTTCAACTAGAGATACAACTTAATTTTTTTCTTAAGCCATTAACCCGATATCTCTGTATTATTTATTAAAAACCCATCTTATCTCTTCTGACTTGAAAAAACATCTTTTATCATCTGATTGCAAATTTGAAACCATTTCTCAGTTTTGGGTTCTAGTCTATTGATCTATCTAAACTTTTATTAGTATTGTGCTATAGTATCTTTGAAAAGTAAATATTGTAAGACCACATTCATAATTTTCTTTAAGGTGTTTGCATACTTCTCTAAAGTTTATTTTATTTTAATTTCATTGTCAATTAAAATCCCAAAATAATTTTTTGAAAGGTTATATTATATGTATATGAAACTATAGGGTGAATTGACATCTTTATAGTATTGAATCTTTTCATTCAAAATTTCTTCTGTTATGTACCTCTATTTATTCTTTTATGTCCCTCAACAATGATTTGTTTTTTAAATATAGATTCTGCATGTTTCTTTTGATGTTTTTGCTATAATATTTAATATTTTTGCTTGCTCTTGTGGATGAGATATTCTTCATTCTGTTTTCTTTTTGTTACCATATTTAGGGATGCTAGTGAATTTTGCTGGTTCATTTTATAACTGTCCCTTTATTGAACTTATTAGCTCTAGTCATATTTCAGCTGATATGTTTTCTCTTTTTTGGCAGTTATATGCCCTTTTTTTTACCCCTTCTCATATTACACTGCCTAGAATATCAAGAATGATATTAAGTAATACACGTGATGGCAGGTATTTTGTGCAGTTTTTAATTTATGGAATTGTTTTTAACATTTCACTACTAAGTATTAAGATATTTAAGACATTCTTTATTATTAAAAAAAACCTTCTAGTCATAGTTTATTAGGAGTTTCTATGAGAAATTGCATTTTATTTTATGGCATATCTTCTTGGTTTTTGTTTTCCAAATTTACTGATGAAATAAACCCTGATTAGTCATGGTGTAGTCTTATTTTAATGTACTGACTAATTTTATTTGCTCATATTACAGTTGTTATTTTTGCATCTGTAATCATAAATGAGATTAGTTTGTGTTTTTCTTTATTTGTACTATCTTTGTTAATTTTTAGTACCGGAGTTCATGGTTGAATTGGAAAGCTAGGCTACGTAAAGTATTGAATAGATAGCATGAGAATTACTTATTCCTTGAAATTCTGGAAGAATATACTCATAAAACATCTAGGCCTAGAGTTTTCTTTGGTAATATTTTTTTTTCTTTTTACATTTTCTATTTCCCTTTAAGTCAGTTTTTCTAGGAAAAACATTTCCTAGAAAATTGTATGTTTCACTGAGATTTTCAAATGTATTAATATTGATTTAAAGTACAGATCACTTATTTTAAGTTTTTTATTTGCTGTTATATATTCCATCTAAAATTTTGCATATTTGTTTTCTGTCCCTTTTGTTCCTCAATTTTACTTGCCAGTGGTTTTTCTATTTATCTCTCCTCCCAACACCCCAGTAAGTATCCAGTTTTGAGATTTATTTCTCAATTCTACTGCTTTTCAGAATGCCAAATACTTCATCTTCCTTTTACCTATATTATCTCTCCTTTGCTTATTTTCCTTATGCTTTTTCTTTTGTTTCTGATACCCTTTAAGTTCCTAAATTGAATACTTCATTTTAAACATTGTTTCTTTAATAATAAAGGTACTTTTAGCCATGAATATATTTGTAGAAATGGCTTTATGCATCCCATAAATTTGAGCTTTTAGAATTCTCATAGTCATTATTTTCTAAATAGTCAATATTTATATTATTTTCTACCTGATTTGATATTTATATATTCTTAACTTTACATCTTTTGGATTCAGGAGTGGAATGAAGCTGGGGAAAGGAGGAAACAGCTCTTATTACTACCACTGAAAAATTCTATATTGTGGGTTAGGTGGCCAAGGGAAAATTAAAATGTTGGCAGAGAATGGTTAAGAGCAGTATTAAAAAATGAATCTTAGGGGTGCTTGGTTGGTCAATCAGTTAAGTGTCTGTCTTTGGCTCAGGTCATGATCCCAGGACCCTGGGATGGAGCCCTACATTGGACTCTCTGCTCAGCGGGGAGCCTGCTTCTCCCTCTCCCTCTGCTACTCCCCCTGCTTGTGCTCTCTCTCTCTCTCTCTCTATCAGATAAATAAATTAAATCTTTAAAAAAATGTAAAAAATAAAAAGTAAATCTTAAACCCAGTGAGCTTAATATTACCATATATTTAGAAACAACACGTTAATAATCTCTTTAGAGTCTACTTTTTAAAAAACCTGCTGGGACATCTGGGTGGCTCAGTCCGTTGAGTGTCTGACTCTTGATTTCTGTTCAGGTCATGATCTAGGGGTTGTGGGTCATGAACGTTGGGCTCTGTGCTCAACACGGAATCTGCTTGTCCCTCTTCCTCTGCTCCTCCCCCCTGCTCGTACACTCTCTTTCTCTCTCTCAAATAAATAAATAAAATCTTTTTTAAAAACGACTTTCAAATTAAAATCTTATTGTCTAAATGAAGCAAAGCAATATTTCTGAAACCTTTCAATAGGAGTTGGAATATTGCTAAAGTTTGAGAAACACCGAATAATAGATTTTCAATGGGTCTGTATCCAGGTCTTGTCTAATATTTTTTAAAAGAAAATCCCATCCCTAACCCACCACCATATTTCCATAAGTAGCCTTTTTCCAGTAGCAGTGCTAATTGAGGATAGAGTACTATAAATGGCATAAATTCAATATCAGTAATCTCGAAACTATGTTCCTGCCAGGTTAATGTCATTACAAGTATTGCTAGATAACTTTATTATTAAGAGCTTAAATGAAATATAACATAAAATTATTAGAATTTTGCCTTGGTCTGGTTATATCTGAAGTATTGTGTTCTAATTGGGGTGCCATAGTTTTAAAGGATCTATTTTCAAATTTGGATTTATCAAAAGTTGCTGAAATGGTGAAGAGTCTTGAACGTTTAATATGACTAGTAATTAAAGATCTAGGGAAGTTTGGCCTAGTATAAGTTGGTTAGTTGAAGCTTTGTTGAATAGATGAGATTAAGATTTGTTTCGGGTTTTAGGGTGTTAAGGAAATAGGAAAATTATTCTCAATGTACAAAAGAACTTAGGAACAATTAATGGCTATCTGACGTGATACAGTTGGATTGCATTAAGAGAGAGTACCTCAAATATACTAGACATTCAAGAAATATTTGTTGAATGAATGGATGAATTAATAAAATAACATCTGCAAATTTGGCTGTGGAAAATTTTAAATGGAGATGTTGTAGAGGATATTAAAGAGTATTCCTACTCTGGTGGAATGTTATTTTCATGACCTCCTAAGGTTTCTTCAAAATTAATACCAGTGTTTACTGTATTTTCTTGATTATAAGACTAGTCTTTAAAATACTAGGTATTTTCTGTCAAGAAGTAATACAATAAGTACTTTTGTAAGATGCTTTATTGTTTATAAAGGAAACAAAGTACTAAAGCATCTATATTATTTTATTTGATCTTCATTATGACAATCTATTGAGGAAAATATTACTATATTGATTTTATATATGAGTAAAATGAGACTGAGAGAAATTAAGTGGCTTGTGTGAGGTCATTTAAGAGTTGTGGAGATAGGTTTTGAGTCCTGCCTCTAAATCCTTTGTTTAATGTAATACAGCATAATTCTCAAAATCCTCAGAATCTTATACTTCTGCAGTGGAGAAAAGGGGAAGATAGATGCTGGGCTGTTCCTCCCTCCCACAATATACAAACAACCAAAACAGTTCCCCTTGTACCATTTTTTATGTAAGTGAAGCAGTATCACAAAGCAGGAAGGGGTATAGGTTAATACGGTTGCTCTCTGTAGAAGTATTTACCTTGATCTATGCCTGAATATGAGAGAGGGTAGAGTCATATGGTAGAAGGACAGAAAGTAAGACAGAATTACTGATAGGGTCCATAACCCATTTGTATGTATGTTTGAATTGTACCACAAAGTGAGGATGCTAGGATAGTTATGGTTATGAAACATTTCTAAATACAATGGTGACATACCAAATGAAATCTAGAGCATTAGGGAATCAGCCTCTGCCTCCATGGATAAGCCTAAACTTCTGTGGTTTGTGTAAGAGAATCTTAGCCAGCTTCCCTGTTTCGCACACATGCCCCTCTACGCTGTGGCTGGCATCTCCTTGGTGTGAAGGAGCCTCCCTGGGCAGTGTGCCAGAGAAACAGTGATGTTGGTTGTTTGAGTTAGCACAAACTGTTTGTGCTTGTGTTTGTCAAACACACAGATGATATGAGAGACAAAAAAATAATTATGTGATATGAACCAAAGAAGGAAAATAGTGTTTTCCTTCCTTGGTCATTTATGATTAATCATGGCAATATTTATATTTAGGGATTCAGGTAGATGTGCTTGTAAGTATACTCTGCTGCAGCTTAGGAAAGTGCCAGTCTCTTTCTGATAGGAAAAAAGTTGATTAGAAAAATGCTTTTAAATAGAAAGTTCTACAAATGATTCCCAACGTTTTTCAAAGCCACTATTGAGAAACAATTGCTTATTATAGTTATTCAACTAATATGTCTAAGAGGTTTGTTCTAGAGCCCAAATGTTCCTGCCATACTTTACTATTCAAGGTTTTAAGCATTACTCCCCATTACTTCCTTAGGGTTGTTACTAAGAAAAGTAAAATTAGGAACTGTGTTGCATCAAATAGTACAAGCATATTACAGTTGTGCTTGGCAGAAATCCTGAATTAAAAATGTGAATTTATTATACTATTGCCACCGTGTGCCAGTGAGAGCCAGTTTTCATTTTTAGTTTTGATTGCAAATATAAGTCTCTAGAAGAGAGCACAGGAACTCAAAAGTCATGGTTTTATTTTTTTCAGTGCACGATAGATCTTTGAAGATCAAATAGTATAGGTTATTCTTGAAGTAACTTAAGTGGTGCTGTTATTACCAAAGGGTCAGAATGGATCTAACAGCATTCCCATGGAATCAGTGTTCTGCATCCCAAATTACTATCTTAAATGCCAATTCTCTTTCCTATTTTGCTCACTTTTCTAGTAAGGGCCTAACCATATCTAAGTACTCTGTACTCATTCCATACATTGTCCTTTCTACAGAAAACTCTTTTTTTTTAGGAATAGTAATTCACAGTTTCCTGTGGTTTTGGTTGTAGGCAGTCACAGAAGGACTAAAGTGGTTTGCCAAGAGCTATGACTGTACACTTTACATATTCATTTATAAATGAATTTTTCTTGAATTTCCATTTATAAACTTATAGCAATGTCTTCATCTGAGGGAACTTAAAAAAAAATCTGGAAGCGTTTAGAGGCGAATCATCTGCCACTTTTCAACTTCAATAAAGTCAGCAAAGTTCACATACCTAGTGATTCTTGCTGCCTTGTAGGAAAAAGAGTTAAAACAATAATCGATCAATGTTGAGATTTCATGTATTTTGAAAATATGAAATTGTTATTTCTAAGACAAATGCTGTATTGCTCTGAGGCCAGCTTGTGAAAGGGATTGGGAGCACATGTAATTTTCTTCACTTTCCTGTTTGTATGAAATAATGTGGTAGAGTATCACTATTTTCTGTATAAATCTTTGTAATTGTAGAACTTCAGAGTAACATCTAGAATCATAGAATCTCAAAAGATTAGAACTGAAGAAGCTTTGCATATTATGTTATCAAACCTCTTATTTTCCAAGTAGAGACCCCAATATCCAGAAAAGAGAAGTTACCACTTTCAATCACATGGTCAATTACTAAGGTGAAAACTTAGTATTCCCCCAGAATAGCATGTTTAGTCCATTTCACATAGTCTTTTGGTTGTGTTGTAATCAGTAGTGAGTTATTGTTTCTGAACCCATGAACTCCTTTTACTAGCAGTAAATGCATATCACAGCTAGTGTTATAGATATATATGCATTATAGCAGCAATACCCATAGTTTTTAAAATTATACTACTTTGCATGAATGTAAACATTTCAGAGCTTTCCTTTGTACTCTGTCATAAACATCTTTTACTTCTTTTGAAGCCTGTGTGATATACATACAAGCAATTAAAATCTATCCACACTCGCGTTTGGAGACACAAGGTCCTCTTAATTAAAATTCAAACAAAAGCTACTGGTAAAAATTACTACTATATGATTAAGGTCTTAAGTATTATGATACAGTAGAATCACTGTTAACTGTTTGGATTAAAAGAAATCGATATGTTGGGGAAAAGATCAGTTGGATCTAATTAGTGAAATCAATGTTTATATAAAAGAAAATGCTAAGTTTAGTAACAAATTCTGGTTATAAATATAACACTGGGTAAAGTTGTTCTTTGTTATTATTACATTGACCACATAATCATGTCTTAAATTCATTGAATAAAAATCTGAAACTTTTTTTAGTAGTTACTATAATTAAAAACATAGAACTTTACTTTAAAATCATACCAAGTTTTAAAAATTTCAATTTTATAAAATGTTGTTATATATAAGAATAGTCAACAATTACAAAGTATTTCTATTGATTCCATTTTAAAATGCTAATTTTAGCAATAGCTACAGTCTAGAGTGGGAAAGGAGGCAAAATTGGTTAGAAATAAAAAAGATCCAAAGTATTCTTACACAATTATGATTACATTAAATATGTATTAGTCTATTTGGTGACATACCGAAATAAAAGAGAATACATTTTGATATAATTCAAAAACAAGACATTTCACTTTTTCTTCCTGATTGCTGTAATGAAAATAAACATTATAACCAGCATGGAGAAGCAAAACTATTACTAATTGCAGCCTAGATTTTAAGTAAAATGGAGGTCATTAGCAATTTCCTGGAAGCCATTCAGATTGCTTACCAGGAAATGGTAGCTAGCAGGACATCTGTAATCCTCCTGTGTGGAATTAGTGAAAACATACTGAAGCTTTAATGATGTGTGTTAGACTTTGGCTTATGGTGGAAACTTTCTCTATCAAAGTAGCTCATATTTCATTGAATACAAGCAATTTTTATTTTAGTATTAGAGTACAAACCCAGAATTGAAAGTAGCCTTTAACATCCATCCATATATACATACCCTACTACACACCTGTATAGATCGGAGTATGGCTCATAGTGGAATAAGAGATGACACGGTAACGGAAGAACAGTAGGAATCTGGAAGTGAAATGTGTTTGGGCAAATTGAAAGAAATTTCTTCTATAACTTGGAATGCTGATTTCACAACATTTTGAGTGGTGAATTTAGTACCATTTTTAGTAGCATCTTCTTATCTCAATAAAGAGATAAGCAAAGCTGACTGTCAAGTGAAAACACCTTACAGGGCATAAATTTAAGTTTGACTGACTCTGCATTGTTGTGGGAGAAATGGGGTCACCGATCCAGAGACTTTAAGCATGGCATCTCCATGTTACCTGAATTATTGGTTGTCTTAATAAGGGGAACATCTCTGGAACTATAAAGAGTGACAGAGTAAAACTGAAGAGAGTATTTATATGCTCTAGTTTGTGTGGAAAATTATATATATGCAGAAAATTGCTGGAAGGATATTTAATAAACTGTTAACAGAGGTTGACTATGAGGTAAAAAAGAAAAGGTTTGAGACAGGCTGATTTTTAAGCTTGTACTGTATAGTTTGTACTGTAGTTTTGTTTTTGTTTTTGTTTTTTTTAAACCATGTATATACCTTGCTTTTTCAATACAAAAGACTATTTTTAAAAAAAAAAAGCCTGCAGTCTTCAATGAAAATGAAAGGATTTGTTTCCTTATTTGTATAAGAGAATATGGATGATACTACTTACTTAGCTTCAAATTATGTTGAGAAGATTAGAGAGAAAATGTGTAGTATTTGGCATAGCATAGTGTAGCATAGAGTAGGGAATCCACAAATACTATAGGTAGGCAACAACACTTGGCACAGTTAAGTACTTGAAACAGTAAATACTGATAAAATGATGAACTGCAGTCCTCAAACTTGTTTAAGACTCTCAGGAGTCTTAAAGTGTATTGAAGATTCTAAAATTCTTTTGTTCATGTGACTTATATCTACTAATACTTAATTGTGTTAGAAATTAAACCTGAGAAATTAAAAATATTTAATTCATTTAAAAGTTATAAAATTAAGGGAAGCCTGTGTGGCTCTTTCGGTTAAGTGTCTGCCTTTGGCTCAGGTCATGATCCCAGGGTCCTGGGATCTAGCCACACATTGGGCTCCCTGCTCAACAGGGAGTCTGTTTCTCCCTCTCCCTCTGCCCCTCCCCTCAACTCACTCTTTCTCTTTCACTCTTGCTCTCTCTCTCAAATAAATAAAAAAATAAAATCTTTAAAAAAAGGTTGTAAAATTAAATCTGCTACATGTTAACATAAAAACTCATTTTTATGAAAAATAACTATATTTCCTAAAGTAAAAATAATTTAGTGAGAAGAATGGCATTGTTTTACATTTTTGCAAATCTCTTCAATGTGTGGTTGAATAGAAGACAGCTGGACTCTCTCATATCTGCTTTTACATTCAATCTGTTTGATATGTTTTGATTGAAATATATGAAGAAAAGCTAATATTGATATATAGTTGATAAAGGGAAAAGTATCTTACAGCCTTTTCAAATAGTTTTGAATATTCTTTGATACTACATCAAATTTCCCAAGTGGCGGTTTCTTAAAGGTCAGGTCCAATGTAGGATCTGAAACCATATCAATGAAATTTCCAATACTTTTACATTAAAATCCATTGGTCCAATTTGAACTTTGAATGAATCATTTGCTCTGTGCATGATTTTGTAATGGCATGCATTGGTCTTTTAGATTATATTGTTCACTGAGTCATGTAGCTCTTCCTTATGGTGGCATATTTCATCATATAGTATCAAAAAAATCACATTCATCAATATTATCCTCAATCTTATCAGAAAAAAATTTTAAGTATTTGGAAACTGTCGTACTCATGACGGCAGACAGAAGTTTTCCAAAAATCTAATTTTCCCTTGAAAGTTCAAATTAGGGACGCCTGGGTGGCTCAGTCCATTAAGCAACTGCCTTCGGCTCAGGTCATGATCCCAGGGTCCTGGGATCGAACCCCATGTCTGGCTCACTGCTCAGCGGGGAGCCTGCTTCTTCCTCTCCCTCTGCCTGCCGCTCCCCCTGTTTGTGCTCTCTCTCTCTGACAAATAAATAAATAAAATCTTAAAAAAAAAGAAAGTTCAAATTATATTATTTTAGCCAACACTATGAGTTACTTTTAGAAGTGGGATCTTCACTTGCTAAATTTTGAACTATGAATAATGATATTTTGTCTTGTTCTTTTAAATAAAATTGGAGTTCTATGCAAAAGGCTATGAAAAATTTCAGGTCACAACTCCAATAATAGCACAAGTGATTTTCCTTGAGACAACTAGTATGCTTAAGAATAATAAGCAGTGGGATGCTTCCCATTTCATCACACAGAATGTTAACCTTTTTTTAAACTCTACAATCAAGAGTCTTATAACTCAAGATCAAGAGTCACATTCTCTACTGACTGAGCCAGCCAGGTGCCCCTCATCACACAGAATATTAAAAATATGTGTACTCATGGGGCACCTGGCTGGCTCATTCGGAGAAGCATGAAACTCTTGACCTTGGGGTTGTGAGTTCAAGCCCCATGTTGGTGTAGAGATCACTTACATAAATACATAAATAAACTAAAAAAAAAAAAGAACTTAAAAATATGTGTACTGTAAAGTCATTATTTAATATAATTAATTGTTTCATCAAAGACATTCTTTTTAATTTTTTAATTAACATATAATGTATTATTTGTTTCAGGGTTACAGGTCTGTGATTCATCAGTCTTACACAATTCACAGCACTCAGCATAGCATATACCCTCCCCAGTGTCTATCACCCAGCCACCCCATCCCTCCCACCCCACTCCGCTCCAGCAACCCTCAGTTTGCTTCCTGAGATTAAGAGTCTCTTACGGTTTGTCTCCCTCTCTGGTTTCGTCTTGTTTCATTTTTCCCTCCCTTCCCCTATGATCCTCTGTCTTGTTTCTCAAAATCCTCATATCAGTGAGATCATATGATACTTATCTTTCTCTGATTGACTTATTTCGCTTAGCATAATACCCTCTAGTTCCATCCACGTCGTTGCAAATGGCAAGATTTCACTTTTTTGATGGCTGCATAATATTCCATTGTATATATATACACCACATCTTCTTTATCCATTCATCTGTTGAAGGACATCTAGACTCTTTCCAGAGTTTGGCTATTGTAGACATTGCTGCTATAAACATTGGGGTGCATGTGCCCCTTCAGATCACTACATTTGTATCTTTGGGGTAAATACCCAGTAGTGCAATTGCTGGGTCATAGGATGGCTCTATTTTCAACTTTTTGAGGAACCTCCATACTGTTTTCCAGAGTGGCTGCACTAGCTTACATTCCCACCAACAGTGTGGGAGGGTTCCCCTTTCTCCACATCCTCGCCAACATCTGTTGTTTCCTGACTTGTTAACTTTAGCCATCCTGACTGGCATGAGGTGGTATCTCATTGAGGTTTTGATTTGGATTTCCCTGATGCCAAGTGATGTTGAGCACTTTTTCATGTGTCTGTTGGCCATTTGGATGTCTTTGCAGAAATGTCTGTTCATGTCTTCTGCCCATTTCTTGGTTGGATTAGTTGTTCTTTGGGTGTTGAGTTTGATCAGTTCTTTATAGATTTTGGATACTAGCCCTTTATCTGATATGTCATTGTTTCATCAAAGAAATTCTTAGTTGAAACTAAATTTTTTGTTTTACTACAAGCTTGTGGTGGTGAAGAATACATTGACTACTAATAGAGTTAGGTGCCTTTGATTCATGCAGGGGAACCAACTGTTTTAACCCACTATTTCATTTGCATTGTCAGTACACATCTCAGCACTGTAACATGCAACTAATGCCTTAGTATTATTATGAAAACAGTATTGACCTCAGGGACACCTTGGAGAGTTCTCTGGAACTCCAACATGTTCATAAACCACATGTTGAGAACCACTGAGCTAGAACCTTAAAAAGGATAAATAAATGAAAAATAAAAATAATAAATAAATTTTTCAGTAATAACTACAAAGCAAATCAGTTATATTTAAGAGTTCAAAGATTCTATGAACACCCTGAATGAAGTTACTGGCTTAAAGAAGTTAGTTGCATTCTTCCCTTTGATGCCACAAACCGGAATTGTGGCATAATAAACACAGGGTGTAGAGTTGATCAGATGTGGGTTTGAATCATGGCATAAATTGAGCAATTTATTTAACCTATTTTACTCTCAGCTTTCTAACCTGCAAAGTGGGAAAAAAAAAATACATGCAAGTCAGGATTATTGTCAGTGATTGTAAAATGACTAAAAAAATAAGTCTTTAGTAAATAATAGTTTACCAGTAGGAATAGGAACAAGAGTATTTAGTTATGTGCCACCCATAGGGGCCTGGAACCATTTATTAATCTCTTGTGGCACAAATTATTTCATAGGAAATGATTAGATATATATAAAATTGAGAGGAAGTTCTAATACTCCAAGAAATCAGTGTTATTATTCATGTCAAACTTATAGTATAGTTCATGTCCCCAGTGTTGGCTTAACCAAAAAATGATAACCACTTTATTGATAATTAGCTTACATTTTTCAGGTAAGCTAGGCCTGGTGAACACCAGCCTAATCAGTTTCCTTCCCATCTTATTACAGCAATTTTATGTCTCCCAAGTCCGTGTAGTATTATTAAATGACCTTACTTAAGTACAAGTAAAATTCTCTTACAAAACTTTAAGAGATTTTCCATATAATTTTGGTTCTGGCATTTTATTATAGTAGTAGCTAAAGCTTAGCGGTCTTGCTGCAAAAATGAGATTTTCATATGTATCGTTTCTAGACCTGGACATATAATGGCTATGAACTCCTTTTTTTTTTTATTTAGTGTAACATTTGTGATAGATGATATTTCAATACGTATGCATTTATTATTTTATAATTAAAAGTTATACATAGATTTTTAGTAAACATAAAATATAAAACTGTTTAAAATTTTTATACACTATTATTAATTTGCTCTATTTCTATTTAGTCTTTTTTTGTTTGAATAAATGTAAAAAGCTTAAAAATATACATTTGTGACAATATTTATATACAGTTGATTCTTGGAAGAAAAATGTGTGGGATAGTAATTAATCTCGTTGTTGTTTATAGGCCCAGGAATGCTCAGTGCCTAGCATCCTAGGTGCCAGGGTATACCCCTGGTATTTCTTTACTGTAGAGTCAGCTCTTGACCAAATTCTCATGGGATATATATGTCACATTAAGAGCTGGCCCATACTACTAGACCTCCCACACACTTACTATTTAAGTCATTTGTCTGAATTAAAAAAAAAAAAAATCTAAGGCTAACCACTTAATAAAATGTGTGTCTTTTCATCCAAATGGTGTTTTCATGAATAAGACCCTTGAAATAGGCATAAATTGTACATTATTCTCTACATTTTTAAATGTGTTGCTACTGTTGGTAATTACCACTGAGTGCATATTTAATGCACTGAGGAAATTTGATGCAATTATTCCGTTTATTTGTGATTCCCCTTCAATCCAAATGTCTGCATTAAACTATTGAAAAAGAAAACTACAGAGAATTTAGGTCATTTAAAAAATGCACACATTTTCTGAACTCTGCTTGTAAACTTGTATTGCACTAACCAAAATAAAATTAAAATGAACCAGCATTATAAAAGATAGGGTTCAAAAGTTTAGGTAATTTTGAATAAAATTACCTTTTAAATATAACCTTAAAGAATTTGGGCCAATTGCAAGGCTATAGTCTTACAGAAGTCAATAAGAGACATGTATAACTGAGCTCAAAATTTAGCTAGTTTAACTTAAGACAAATTCTTTTTCCTCAAGCCTCTTTTCAGTACTTAACAGCTGATTTCACCTGGAAATGGATCGAATAGACATAAGTTGGTAGCTCTTAGAAAGTCTTTACAAAATGGTAGAATCCACAGAGCAAAGGTCTGTCTTTTCCATGACTGCCTCGCATTTTTTAAAGCTCAGAGAATTTGGGTACTGAAAAAGATCTCTAATGCTGAAAGAGTCTGAAAGTAAGAAGAGTGCAAGAGGGGTGCAGCTCTTATAGGCCCACTTTTTATTTTCTCCTTTGATCATCAGCTGGTAGGAAAAGTACACATGTTTCTTAGAAATGATTCAATATCATTAAAATGGTTTGGCCAGGGAATAGAGTAAGGCAGAAGAACATAGGTATTAAATGGGAAGTAGGAACTCCATATCCGTTTTGTTTGGTAGACATCATCTGGTGTTCCCTTTCGAGTTAATATGCAACCATTTGTTGTACATGTTTTAATAATATTCTTAAACTCTCTCTAGGGCTAAGGAAGAGATGAGATTTAAAATGAGATCTATCCCATGGCTTTAAAAATATGTTTCTTTTTTTTTTTTAAATATGTTTCTTCATGTAATAGTAATGAGAGACCTGTGTTCTTATGCTTAAAGCTAAGAGTTACATTCCTATTAACATTTGTTTAACTAGGCTTCCATCACAACAGGTGCACAATTATTTTTATGAGTAAAATATTATCAGCCTTCAAAATTAGCCAGGGCAAAATGCAAGTTGTCTGATTAAATAATCAGAGCTGATACTTAAAATACATTTAATTTCCACAGGAATTTAAAAATGCAAAGTCCCAGTCTCTTATTCTGATATGTTGAGGGAGTTGCAATTGTTTTTTAGTATGTAAGTAGTAGCTTATACTGTAACTAGTTTGATACATTTCACATAATTCAGTTGACATTATGAGACAAACTACTAAAAATATAGTAAGAGTTTATTACTTCTAGTCTAATATTTTAATCTACCAATGAAATACTATTATGCTTTATATTAGACCAATAAAAGAAAAAGAAGTGACTCTTCTTAAGACTTTTCTAAGTTCAATTAAAAGTCACATTAATTTAAAAAGTTAAAATCCACTGTATTCTTTTTTTAAGATTTTTATTTATTTATTTAATTGACAGAGAGAGAGAGAGCATAAGCAGGGGGAGCGGCAGTCAGAGAGGGAAAGGGAGAAGCAGACACCGGCTGAGCAGGGAGCTCCATATGGAGCTGGATCCCAGGACCCTGGGATCATGACCTGAGCTGAAGGCAGACACTTAACCGACTGAGCCACCCAGGTGCCCCCAAATCCACTGTATTCTTATTTAAATTTAACTTGGGGAGGGTTAAAAGAATACAAATATAAATTTTAGATTAATGTATAAATCATGTACACCAAAATTACTGAATATTTTGGGGAACAATAAAAACTCCCAAATGGTAAAAATTAATCAAACAAATTAAAAAAACCAAAAACGAACAAAAATGTACTTGGTTTTGTTTTTGGAAACAAAACCAAGTACATGAACCCTACACACCCACACACGTGCACGTGTGCACACACACACGCACAACCCTGTGAACTAAACAGGAAGCTTCTCTAGGAGGCACCTTCACCGTGGTTAAGAAGTGCTACAAAGGTGCAGCTGTTAGAAACCAATTATAGGCAGGTAGCTGTTTCTTTCATATCTAAATCTGTTTGTCAATCAGGAAAATGCAATGAGTCAGAAAAGGGGATCTCAAATACAAACCACAGGGTAAGGCAGAGCACCTGGAATGGGTCCAAGCCACAAGAATTAGGACAGGAATATAGATGGAATCAAAACCATACATGTGCACATGGCTCCTGTCTTTGACCAACTTTTCAAATAGACTCAGAAGTAGAGATTATTGAATAAAAAACTGTTCTATTGAGAGCAGTATGATTTTAAGATTTGTTAGAAATGTGGTTATTTATAGAAGAGTGATTGTAGAAGACATCTACAGATCTTTACAAATGTAAGACATTTCTAAAATTGGCTCATATCATCCTTTTAAACAAGGTTTAAACTTTTTTAATTTCAAAGAATATATATATGTATATATACATACACATACACCATATTATAAACAGGTAAGTTTTTACTACTTTGAAATTCATCTGTGGCATTTTCCAGGTTATATAGTTATTAATGAAAACCTTTAGTTTTATCTGGACCCAAGAATATATTTTTACTCAAGTTAGTAAAATTACCTCTACTGTTTAAATATGTAGCTGTTGTGCTTGGGTTGCAAGATTTCAAGAGACAGTGAAGGATACAAAGAGTGCTTTACATAGATCTATATGGCTAGAAGTTTTTCCATGCTGGAATGTGGGAAAACCTACTGAGACCCTGAAGTTTAAGTTGGTAACATCAAGGGAGCATAAATAGAAGTTTATTAAGAAAGCTAAAGAAAATGAAATGGTCACAACCGTTCTGTGGTTTTGCTTAAACACAAGCTTTCATATCCATTGAGAGTCCTGGATTTCTTGTTAACTGGTTACTGAAAAGAGCTCTTTTATTTTCCCAGCCATAGTTTAGTGCCAATAGGCTTTTGCCTTGAAGCATGATGGTTCTTCTGTAATCTCCACAGTTGACTATGTATTTCTCAGCCATGACTATCACAGTTTAAGGTTGTCCTCTCAAATGGATGCTGAAAAGCATTTTACTGGAGTAATTGTTACTTATCCCTGGTCTTCCTGTCTGCATAATAGTCAGTGTTGGTGTCAGGAAGAAGAGGAGGGGATCACCACTACCAGATATGGTGCTCTCCCTACCTGGAACATCTTTTAAATATTTACAAAGGCTTGTCTGAGATGGAATCAGAATTAATGGCCAAGAAACAAATGATTAAGAAGTGATGAATGAGATAAATTGAAATACTGGAGAAAAATAGTTGGGATTTTTTCAATTTAGAAAGAAGAGTTTACTTAAGATTGCAGGAAGCACCCTGAGGAGATTTTCTGTATTATATTTCATAAAGAAAACTAGAGGTAGGACCAGAAAAAAAATTCCATTTTTGCCTTCATGATGAACTTATTCTTATTGTGGTTGACACTGACAGAAACTTTCTTACTAGAACATTAATCTCAGAATCAGGAAGGGATCTTTAGAATTCATCTCATCCATCCCTCTGCTTTCAAGAAGGAATGCATTTATAGAATCTCAGTCAATCCACAAATCTTTTTTTAGTGCTTATTATTTGCCCACCATTGTGTTAGACTCTGTGGAGTTTACAATATTTCATATTTTCCACCAGTCAGACATGAGAAATTCTTTTTTTTAAATTTTTTTTTTTAAAGATACGTTTTTAAAGACCTACAGAGAAGCAGGAGAGGAGGGTGCTGTCAAAAGCAATTTATTGTGCAAATCCTGTGTGTCACAGTGCTTTTGTTTATTTTATCTTACTCAATCCTCAAGCCAATGGCATGAGGTCGGCAACATTATCCTCCTTTTGCAACGGAAGGAACAGAGGCTCAGGAAATTTTTTCTCAAGACACCAAGATAATAATGGACAATCCAGGATTTGAATGGAGGACTGTATAATGCTTCAAGTTTATGCTCTTTCTACCAAGATGTGCTAATATCTCTTCTGGTCATTATTGGGACACATTTCTTCATGCATTTTCCAAGTCTCCCAGGTCTCTTTGAGTTAAACAAACAGAAAAACAAAAACAAAATCAGATAAAAAACAAAAACAGAAATTACTTTTTTTTGAGATTAGTGGGATTTTTTTTTTTTTACTTTTTAATATCCATAGTTTTTCTTTTCAAATTCACCTACTGAAGATTTTCCCTTTTCTATTAATTTAAATTCTTCAGGTTTGGGGAATATTATCTTTTAGTGTACTTTGGATTTTTATTTGCTGTCAAGGATTACTTAATATTATTCTGGCTTTTTAGGGCAGTCGGATCTACAATTCAACAGTGAATCCTCTCTGGTTGTTAGACAGTTGATAGAGTGCCTGGATATGTCATGAGAGACATAGACAATTGAGACATAGACAATTGTAGAACATAAACTTTAGAAACTCTAGATGCTGTCTAGACTACTAGTATTCTTACATTTCTACCATAGTGACATGTATTTTTGTGTGTCTACTGCAAAAATTTATGAACCATGAATAGAATTTTAATAATAAATTATACTGTGGTTAATAATTAAAGTTAGGGAAAATAGTTAAAGGAAGATTGTCATCTCCCACTTACAATGACCATTTACTATTATGCCTATAATCCATATCTCACACTGGAATCTATGAAGTATTTGTCTCAAAGTTCTTTCAATTCATAGTACAATTTTTTGATATCTCTGCAGATATTTTAGAAATAAGCTTTGTTCTTTGCTCCTCAGGAAAATGAAATAACTGGTACTAATGGAATAACAAGCGTTTTGAATATGGGGGTATACAGAGGACACTGTTATTTGGAGGATTAAGTCATCAGATTATCTTAAACAGTTTCCAATCCAAACAATTTTCATTTCTTGAGAAGGAGACCGAGAGAAATCAGACCTAGGAGTGTGCTTAAAAAATCTCATAGGTTAGACAGATACCTTAGGTCTGACTAAAGTAATGAATGAGGATATGAATACTGAATCTTTTGGCAGGAAATAGCATGTAGTCAATCAACACTGGCCTCACAGGAGCTGGGGTATAATGGTTGTTGATGTAGCTGAATCACTCTGGGAGAGCAAGCAGAGATGCCCAGGGACACAAATTAGGAGCGCGAAGCACCTAGTATCCAGGTATCCAAGCACCCATAGGTTAAATAACAAGAGTTAAACGTAAGCTCTGCTAAAAATGAGAATCAGGACATAAGTTACAGAAGCCCTCCATAGTGGGTACCCAGTAATTCAGCACTGATAGGGAGCAAGACATAGGTCACCACCAGTGGTGCTGAGTCTTGTGACCTCTGATCATAGAGCAGAGATTGTCCAGTTCTAGTTATCTGCTTAGTATAGAGACTGATATTTATAGCTAGATGAAAGGAAATTTTTTCTAGATTACAGTAAATCTGTGCTGCCCAACAGAGAAGTGATTTGTCACATGTTGGCTATTTAACAAATTCAAATCAATTAAAATAAAATTAAAATTTAGTTCCTCAGTCACATGAACCACATAGCAAATACTTATTACCACATGTGACTAGTGGCTACCATTGGACAGCAAAGATACAGAACACTTCCATTATCACAGAAAGCTCTATTTGACAACATTGTTCTATATTATAGTAGTCATAAAGGCTAGGCTTTTGGAGAGTTCTAACACTGGCAAAATGTAGAAACTATAAGTATCTGTAACAAGACATTTCTATGACCTGTACTTTAAAGAAGACCAAAAAATGGTATTATGTCAAATTAAGTGAGGCTTCTGAAAACAGGATTTTGATGGAAGAATTGTATTATATGAAGTTAGTTTTGAAATTGGTGTTCATATTTTTTTTTACTGATTTGCATATTGTTGCAATAAATACAGAGATTTTTTTCACTGAGGAACATCTATTAAAATCCTGTTGGAATGGATCATAACTTATGTATAGAACTGCTGATATTATATTAAAATCTATTTTTCTTGCATGTATACTGTGTGCTTGGTGAAGCATATTGGTTTTTGGGAGTTACTTCAAATTATCTCATCTCCACTGATGGCTGATGAGAAAGTTGATCCTTCTATATTTCTTTCATCAAACTGTCAACAAGGCAGCTTCCCATTTTGAGTGCTATTTTTCATTGTATTTAATACACATATTTTTATGTATGCTTTTTTCATTGTATTTAATACAAATTGTGTGTGTTTAAGTATGTGTCAGAGAGAGACAAAAACAATACACAAGGAAAGACAGGAGGGAGACATTAGACATGCTAAGAAAAATAGAGTAAGATAAAGTTTTTTTTTCCTTGTCAAAGTAAATTAAACTCTCAGAGAAAGAGAGAACCATTTCCATTTATATTGGTATCTAACTTTTCTCTAATATCTTAAACCCATGCCCCTGAGAGTCACCCCTACTCAATTTTGTGGCTTCTAGAGGAAAATCCAAATCCCTTTGTTCAGAGGTACTGCTTTTTGACTTTGGCATGAAGGTTCTTGAACAGACCTGGCCACTGATATGGAACCATAATACATGGGGTAGACAAAGCTTGTTGATTCCACACTGGCTCAAAATTAAATAGGCAATTCACAGAAGAGGATGCCTGGATAATAGGGAAATGCAGATTAAAGCAATAATAAGATACCATTTCATATCCATCAGACCGGAAAAGATTAAATGTGAGGAACTAGGATTCTCATAAACTACTTGTGGGAGTGTAAGTTTATATATCTACCCTGAGTTTCACTATATCTAGCAAAGTTGAAGATGCACATATTCTATGAACTAGCAATCCAACATATATATATATATACACACATACATATATATATTCTACATATATATATTCTAAAGAAACTCTTGCATGTGTATAAGAATGTTCACTCTAGCATTGTTTATAAGAGCAATCAAAATAAAGAAGCAGTCAAAATAAACAAGAATTATATATATCAACAAGTATGAATTTAAAAACATGATATTACATGAAAAAAGACACAAAATTACATATCTAGTATATGGTATGACCATAAATATTTTCTTAATAAGCCCGTATATAATAACAGTGTAAAAACAGGTATTAAAAGAATAAACACTATATTTAGTACAATTAATACGAAAAAAATAAAAGCAGGTTCTGCCTCAAGGGCACAGGAAACAAACAAATAAATGTGATTTGTTATTATCTGGTATAGAGCCACCCTGTTTACTCAGACTATCCACAGTGCTTGCTCTTTGCTTTATCAACAGAAGCTTTCAAAGTTGCTTAAGCCTCCTTTGTTTAAAGTGTGACTCTTGGCCTCCCCTTGACCTCCTGTTACAGGATGGATCAGGATATCTGAGTCTTCAGACAGTCGGCCAGAAGAGATTTTTTACAAAAATAAAACTTTTCTCATTAATATGGCATTTTAGATAGCACCTTCGGGACACCCTACAACTCCCAACCCTATTTTCATTTATTTATATTTTCACTAATTCCATTCATGTGTCAGACATTTTTTTTTTTTTTTTTTTTTTTTTTAAATGTGTCAGACATTTTTGAGAGGCTTTATTTGTTAGGTATTGGGAATACAAAGATGACTAAGAAATGGTTTCTACCCTTAAGGAGGTCAAAGTCTATAATGGCATATGCAGATAATTATAACACAGATAATTATAAACATTTTTAGCTCATGCTTTAGAGGATGCTAAAAAGGGAATTGATTATAATATTATTTAAGGTTTTTTTCCCCCTTCAAAATAAATAAAAGAATTCTCTCTCAAAGAAAGAGAATCATTTGTATTTATAGATCAGTGTCACATTTTCTTTGGTATCTCAAATCCATGACAACCAGGGTTAATATTTATGTTTCCAGCCCAGACCTCATTTTTGAGCTCCAAATTTATATATCCAATTTTCTACTGTACATTTCTTCTTGAACACTTTAAATTTAAGATGTCTACAATGGAATTCCTGATTTCTTTCTCAAATCTCCTATACCTAAATTCTTTCCCATCTCAGTAAATAACAACTCTGCCCTAGGTGCTCAGGTCACAAACGTTTAAGTTCACCTTGATTCCTCACTACAAGACATAGTTTCCATTTGCCTCTCTCTATGCCTTCTAAACTTACTCTGTGCATTGAGAACCCTACTGAGTGAGTTCCTTCCCTCTTTGACTTCCATTTGGGTTCAACCAATGAGAGGCACTCAGGAGAGCTGGGGGAGAGTAAGATTAGTGTCCTTTTCCTCTCCACAGCTCTTTCCTTGCCAGATTGCTGTAGGTTGGTTGTGACCCTTTCATGACCCTCTCCATAAAACTACATTCTCTAGGTTCCAGCACCCATCCTTTCCCCTTATGCTTTAGGCCTTGGTATGGTAACAGCTTCATTCTATAACTAGCTCTTGGGTATATCACTATCCCTTGGTGTTTTCCTTAAAACTTGCCCCATATTTTTGTAAATATTCAACTCTTCTCAAATTACCCAGTTTAAATGTGCCACTACCATTATTTGGTCCAGGCCACCAATCTCTCCTGCCTGGATTATTGTACTAACCTCTTAGCTGACATTCCCTGCTTTCTCCCTTGTCTCCATACAATCTGTTTTCCTCAGAGAAGTGAGGTGGATCCTTTTAAAATATCAGTTAAATCAGTTATCCTTTGTCTGAAAACCCTCTAATGGATCCATATTAATTTGAATAAAGGCCAAAGCCCCTACGATGGCCCCAAAGGCTCTACAAGATAGATACGGCCCTCTCCTTCTTCTCTAACTTCATCTTCTCTTACTCTCCTAAAGGAAAACTGTTTCTCTACTCAAAACATATCTAGACACCAAAAGAATGTGAGTTTTCCACACCAAACAATTCTTCAGTGCTCTGTGGACACCGATTGGGTGTCCTCCAATTTAATTCCATTCTCATATTAACAAATCAGAGTTAGCACAGACTGCCCCCACAACAGATCAAAAGCTTAATCCCACATGACTGCCCCCCACTTCAGACACCAATTACAAGTCATGGGTCTCCTCAGCTTATCCACACTTCTTTCCAAGTTGTTTACAAATCAGGAGTTCCCCAAACCCTCTCCTCAGTTTGATTATTTGCTATAATGGCTCACATAACTCAGGGAAACCCTCTACTATTAATTTTTTTTTTATGAAGGATACAAATGAATAGCAAGATGAAGAGGTATATGGGGCAAGGTCTGGAAGGTCCTGAGTGTAGTTCTTTTCCTATGGGGTATGGGATGCTCCATCCTCCTGGGATAAGGATGCATTCACCAAGTTCTCTGTGGTGAAGTTCTCTGGACCTCTTCATTCAGGATTTTTATGGGACTCCATTACATTGGTATGATTGATTAAGTCATTGGCCATTGGTGATTAACTCAGTCTCCAGTCTCTCTCTCCTCCCCAGAGGTCAGAGGTAGGGCTGAAAGTTCCAACTCTCTAATCACATAGTTGGTTCTTCTGGCAAACAGCCCATTTCCTGGAGCTATCTAGGGGCGTATTAAGAATCACCTCAGAAACAAACTCAGGTACAGTTGAGAGGGGCTTATTATGAGTAATAGACACTCCTCTCACTCTTACCACTCAGGAAATTACAAAGATTTTTGGAGCTCTGTGCCAGGAAATGGGCATGAAGACCAAATATATATTTACTATATCAAAATATCACCTCTTCCCTTTGCTCTTTTTTGCTCATGGTATGTTTACCTACTAGTGTTCCTCAAATAGTCACACACCTCAGGACCTTTGCATTTGTTGTTTATTCTTCCTGGAATATTCTGCTCCTCAATACTCTCTTGACTCATTTTTCCAGCTCTTTCTCAGAACATTTCTAAGTTCTTGCTTAATTGTCATTCTCAGAGAGATCTATTGGGACCATCCTATTTAACGTTGGAACCTCTTCTACCTACTTAGCTTTTTTTTTTTCCTATAACATTTGCTGCATCTTAATATACTTTTTATTTTTTCATTTCTTTTGTTATCTGAGTTTCCCCACTCGAAGGTAAGTTGCATGAAAACAGGGTATGTGTGGGTTCACTGCTTGACCCAAGGTATATAACAAATATTTACTCAATGAATGATTGAATGAATGTAGTGAATTAGAGAGATGTACAAGAAGCCTGTGAGTGTCAGAGAAGACTGAGAAATTGCTTTTATTCTTCCATCTCTTCACCCTGGCTTCACCAGTATGCTTCTGCTTCTGAATGGAAGTTCTAGTTAGTTTATGCCTCAAGACCACAAGATCTGTCTGCTCCCTTATGCCAAGAGGCAGATCTAAAATTTGAAACTCAGATACAAAAATTTCCTCTTTTATCTGAACATCACAAATATAAGACTCAAGTAGACAAGAGCATAGATAGTTTTGTTTTCATTGTAAAGGAGAATAGTTCTAGACTGTGTTTTGCTTCCTAGTATGATTATTCTTGACATTATTGGATATTTTTTCAAGGTAACCTTTATATTCAACAAATTTGCAATACCAAAAACGTTATTGTACAATATAATAATTTTATTCCTTAGTAGAAAGAGGAATTATGAGATAGAGATTACTTAATTTTTTTTTCATAAATAGCAGTTTAACTGAGGGAAGTTGTCAGTAAATATCTGCTAAGCGATTTTCTAATACCTCACATACAAGATTTTCTGCTTTTTTTCCTGAAACATACTTCATACTAGGAAGCCTCAATTAAGACTCCAAAATTTAAATCAGATATTAGATTTCAGTTCATGTTAAATAACTGCAAGGAATCTTAGAAGGTCATTCCTGTTTTTTCATTCATATTTCACAGAAACTTAAAAAGGGATAGTTTCTGTAATGTCAATAATAATAACTAGACAAGAAAATAGGAATTTTCTAGAGAGACAGCATGAATGGGGGGGAGGGGAAGAGGGAGAGGGAGAATCCCAGGCAGGCTCCACGCCCAGTGTGAAGTCTGACACAGGGCTCAGTCCCATGACCCTGAGATCATGACCTGAACCAAAATCAAGAGTTGGATGCTTAACTGACCAAGCCATTCAGGTGCCATGAGAATAGGAATTTCTTTTGTGAATACATTATACTGTTTGTTGACCATTGATATATAAATATTTCCCATAGTCTAACTGAATCTACTCAAACCTTTGTGATGTATCTTAGGTTTGTGAGTGGATTTTGAAAGACATATCAGTTATTACCAAGACAAAGAAAGTATTTATTGAACTTCTGGTGTGTGTCATGCATTTTGCTAGGCATTTTCACCTTTGCTTGCTGTTTGCTTAGCAATGTCTTTATTGAGATATAATTCATATATCATAAAATTCACCCATTTAAAGAGTAAAATTCAGGTTAATTTTGATTTGGAATCTGAAACATAATGAGCTCTTTATATTTTATTACCATTGGTCTAACTTGTACTTTGAATGGAACTTTTAGCAATGTATGACTTTATGACATGGTCATTTGGAAAATGTTGGATCACTGAATTGTACAAAGCTTCCAAATGTTGACATATTTCATGATACAATATAAAATAATCACATCCATTAATATCACATTTGTAAATTTGAAAACAATTTTATTATTGAAAACAAATACAATCAGTTGTTTTCCTTGAAGTAAAAAGACTCACTTCATACCATTTTTGAAAAAATGTCTTTTAAAAATCCAAGATATGGAAGCAACCCAAGTGTCTAATCATACATGAATGGATTAAGAAGATGTAGTATATACAATGGAATATTACCCAGCCACCACAAAAAAGAATGAAATCGTGCATCTTGTCATTTGCAACAACATGGATGGATCTAGAAGGTATAATGCTAAGTAAAATAAAGTCAGTCAGAGAAAGGCAAATAACCATATGATTTCAGTTATAGGTGGAATTTAAGAAACAACAAAAAAATACGAACAAAGAAAAAAGGAGACCAAAAGCCAGACTCTTAACTATAGAGAACAAACTGGTGGTTGCCAGAGGGAGAGGGGATTGGTGAAATATGTGAAGGGGATTAAGAATACACTTAGTATGATGAGCACTGCTTAATGTGTAGAATTGTTGAATTATTATATTGTACACCTAAAACTAATATAACACTTATGTTAACTATACTTGAATTAAAAAAAAAAACCCTATTTTGAATACCATTCTGTGCCTATCATTCATTCTGTCAAGTAAAAATGGTGTTCTATGGAAAAAGCCGTTAGTTTGGATCTTGAAGAATCACACAAATCCTTTTCATCAAGAAAACTATTGTTACTTTGGTATGTAGCAGAAATACTTTATATATACTTAGAATTTAGTTACACATATTATAAAGTGTACTCTAAGTTGAGATTTAATAAAATCAATATATTTTTTTACTGTTTTATCAAGAATTTTTAGGTGAAACTGACATTTAAAAAAAATACATGTGCACTTGTTGTGATGAGCACTGGGTGTTATAATTAAGTGATGAATTCCTAATTCTACTCCTGAAACCAATACTACATTATATGTTAACTAACTTAAATTTAAATACAATCTTGGAAGAAAAAAAGATAAAAAGTACATGTGTGTGGTTACAAAGACTTCAGTGACTGCTAACTAGTACAATTCAGTGTCACTGGCTTGATTTATGATAAGGCGCCAGTAATTTTACTTATCATTAGTTTTGCACCTTTAGAGTAAATGTCAATGCAGTGAAAAGACAAAAAGATCGGTAATATTCTAAATATATTTTTACAAATATAGCATTCATATAAAAGTGGACCCCAGTGGTGGCCAAAATGCATTTTGAAAAGTATGAGTCAAGTGATAGATCTAAATATAATGGTAGTGAGGGGAATAAACATTCTCTTCCAAGAAAGTTAAATGTTTATTTTTTAAATCTTTAATTATTATTCAGATACACACAATTATTTAAAACATTAATTTAGAAGGAAACTAATTGCTTTAAATATCTTCTCACCTCAAATTCTATTCCCTTAACTTTCCTTAAGTGACCTTTAGTAGAAATTTTTTTCTTTATGTTGGGAAGAAATAACTTATAAACAATTATGTGCCCTTGAGTGAGAGATATTTTATTCTTTTTTTAATGCGTGATTTTATTTAGTCTGTCCATTAATAACTAATATTTTAGAACACTTAATGATATTAAGGGAACTCAACATAAGAGAAGTTCAACTTAATTTTTTTACCTTTCAATGTTAGGTATTAATAAGAAAGATAGTCAAAATAACTATGGTCAAAATTGTTATGTCAAAAACATAATAAATAGTTGGTGTTAGTCTACACAGAATTCAATTTTTGGTGTAAAGTTCTTTGACTGCAAGAAAGAACATTTGGTTTACTTCACTAATGAGAATATCTCTTAATGTTGGGATGGCCTCTTATTGGTATTTCTTCTGCTGTTGATTATTAGCATAGTTATCTGTGATTGTATGAATGGAGATGAGTGGAGATGTATTCATCCTGTTTATTTCAAATGATAGTACATAACCAATTACTGTAGTAATGAAGAGGTAGACAGGCCATGCAACTGCCCAGTATTTTTGAGGCCAATAGATTTAGCCTATGGCGTTTAGTCAAGATTCGGGAATAAAAGCCCCCATGAGATATAGTATGTAGCCAAATTGGGAGCTTAAGAAAAGAACAAAGCCATAAATTGTTCTTTTTGGCAATGGCGATGGTAAATTTTCCACCATTTTCCCTGTGGCTTTAGACAATCTTGTTGTACTGCAGCCAAGATGCCTGGAGAATGGGGCCTTTCACACACCTCCCCCCTCCATGGGTGTATGGTTACTGTAAATGTTGAGATACGAAATATCTCTTAATAATTCCAAGAATTGTGTAGTATCACTTATCACTGTACATTATTGTACAATAGAATATAGAAGTATATAAAATTATAACATTAAATTCTCTTTGCTCTATCCTGCTAGCTTATTTTAATAATGGAATTTTTAAAATAAAAATATGTTATGCAACTTGCTTTTTTTTTCCTTAATATAGATTTATCTCATTTTGGGGGATATAATTTTTGTCTGTTTTGCTCACTAATCTCCAGAATTTAGAACAGTGCATAGAAGATGCTCAGTAAACATTACTTTAAGAGCTGTCCACAAAATATAGCCAGATCAACAAAGAATAATTTATCCATTCCTCTATTGATAAGCATTGGCTTGTTCCCAGCTCTCACTTTTAAAGTAACACTATAGTAGAAAAAATGTGTGGAAGAATGTTTCAGGCAATATGAATAGCATGAGTAAGACATGGAAATGTGAGAGTGAAATTACTTTTCTGCAGAATTTCATGTTTTTAGTGAAAATAATGTGTGCATGTGTATGTGCATTTTTGGTTAGGGTGGGCAGGTGTTAAAGTTGGACAGGAAAAATGAGAAATGAGGTTATATGGGCAAGTAAGTACAAGATCATGAAGGGGTATGTAAGCCATTTAAATAAGTCTGGACTTTATTAGTGGAGAACCATTGAAGAGTTTGACTAGGTGAGTGATAGGACCATGCCTGGATTTCCAACTTCCATCTTCATCCTTGTGGCTGTTGGAATAAAGTGGTATTTTGTAGTCAATGAAAATGTTTGATTTTAGAACTTTATTAAACATTTGGAATAAAATATATCATAATTCTGTATCATGTAACTTTTATTCACTGTTAGGATAGATTCTAAACTTTTTAAAAGATTTATTTATTTATTTTAGAGAGGAAGAGCACGAGCAGGAGGGGCAAAGGGAGAGGGAGAGAGAGAGGGAGAAAGAATCTGAAGCAGACTCCATGCTGAGCATGGAGCCATCCCACGACCCTGAGATCACGACCTGAACCAAAACCAAGAGTTGGAAACCCAATCGACTGTGCCACCCAGGTGCCCCAGGATATTCTAAAATGGACTTTTAATATTGATATTATATGACTATATTGGCAAATATTTATTGAATGTTTACTATGTGAAAGCACTGTTCTAAGTGCCTCACGTCTATTAACTTGTGTTAACTCACTTGATCTATACAATACCCTGTTATTATTCCAATTTTATAAAATATATCAATAAGATCAAAGTTACAGCACTAGAAAGTAGTGGAGTTGAGATTTAAAACTAGGCAATCTGGCTCCAGAGCCCATGCTCTTAAACATGTCACCATACTGCTTCCTAAATTGGATTATTCCTAAAATATATAAACAGAACCTGTGAACTTACATGTGAAACTGTGATAAGTCGAAAATTAAGTTATATTTCCTCATTTACAGAATGATGTAAATTCAACTTAATGTATTCTGTTTTTATTCCAGTTTTTTCTTTTGTAAACATAAAGAGACAAAAATATATTTTGTGAATTAGTGAGTTTGCTGGCCAAACTAACACTAATTATTATGTCACATTTAGAAGGTGGTTTTCAAATTTGGTGAAGTTACTCTCAAAATTAACTAAAAAAAATCTCATCTGAAAAGTTAATACTGCATTGTATATCAATATATAATGTTAATCTAATGAGTATATATATATATGTTGTAGATCAAGAAGAGGCTGTAAAACAACTAGAGAGTTTATCTGGGGCCTTAGGGATTATAATCTTGAGACACAGAATCCACCAAAATTGAAAGTGTTCTTGGAGTTAGGAGGGAAGAATGCAGGTTTATAAAAGCAAAAACCATGAGGTTATATAACTTGTTTTGAAAGAATTATGATTGATGCTGGCAGAGTTTAAACTGACTATCTAATACACAGTTGGCTATTTAGATAATAGGTGTTACATTATTTCTATTTCAGTTTAAGTTAGAAGGATGTGTTCAAGGAGGTGGAGTTGCAAACAACAAATTGCAACTGACAAAAGTCAAAAGTTCATGGTGTTCTGACAGTTGAAACAGGAGATACGCATAAGTCCTACTTCCTTTTGACTTTTGACTCTATTTTGAGTGACTCTCTTAGCAATGTGTACTTCATTTTCAATCTTGTTTCATATGTATATGTATACAATGTTTCCATTTATAGTTCTTGGTCACATAAATGATTTTTTCTCATGTTACCAAGAGATTAATGATCTTTACAGATGCAGGCAAGATTGAATGATTTTCATAAAACATTAAAATTGCAGAGAGAGTCTATACTCATGGAATATTTCTAGATTATAACCTATAACTAAAAGTGTCCTTGTAGATTATCTAATCCAACACCCTCATTTTACAGGTGGGGAAATAGAAGCCCAGAAAACTACTCTCACAAAGTGGCAAAACTAAAACTAGAACCCAGATATTCAGATTTATATTCCAGTCACTTTCCATTATACCACTTCATAATCAAATATTTTTATATATTCTATTAGCTCTTATTACACACCATGCAAATCACAAGATGAGTGTCATACTATTTTTAAATTTTATTATTTTCTATTTCTGTCATTCTCTATATACTAGCAAACAATGAACTCTTACTAAATATATGCTTATGTGATTTATCTGACCTCAGCTTGAGAGTTTTATCTGTTAATCTTTATAACTGTCTGCATTTCTGTTATCCTACACTCCCCAAATGCCACTTTTTTGAAAAAGAGAGAGAGACAAACCAAGAAACAGACTCTTAACTATATAGAGAACAAACTGATAGTTACCAGAAGTGAGCTGGGTGGGGGGGATGGGTGAAATAGGTGATGGGGATTAAGGAGTGCACTTCTTGTGTTGAGCATGGGTATTGTACCTAAGTGTTGAATCACTATATTGTACACCTGAAACAAATATTACACTGTATGTTAACTAGCTGGAATTTAAATAAAAACTAAATGAAAAAGGTATGTGCGGATTTTCAGCTGCACAGGGGGTTGGTGCCCCTAACCCGTGTTGTTCAAAGGATATGTGTAATATGTGATCATACTAGAGGAAAACATGCTAAATTTGCCAGTTAAATACAGATTCAATTTAGATTGCCCCTTCAGATCTTTTTGTTCTGCTTATTTTTTCACAGTGTTATGCTGCTTTTATTTCACAACATTATCACATGGCATTTTTTCACTTTTAGAAGGCCTTTCCTAATATTAGTTAAAAATCCAATTTGCCTCTGTGTAATCAGCACCTGAATATAGATACACCTGTTCACTTTGTTGTTTCACTATAATTGGACTTTCCATTTGTTTTCAGTTTTTCACTATAACCAGTATTGTTTCAGTGAATATCTTTTAACATAATAATCTTTAAAAAAAATTTTTATTGTTATGTTAATCACCATACATTACATCATTAGTTTTTGATGCAGCGTTCCATGATTCATTGTTTGTGCATAACACCCAGTGCTCCATGCAGAATGTGCCCTCCCCAATAGCCATCACATAGAATTTTACCCTTGAGAATGTAATTTCAAATAAAGAAAATCTTGTTAGAAATGAAAAAAATGAAATCACTTTTTTTGTTATGATGCCTTGTCTCCTGAGGAACTTAAGACTAGAGTTCTTTATATAGTTCTTGCTCTTATTTAAAGGAAATTAGGATCTGGAGAACCCCGCAGGTGCTTAGATTTTCAAATACATGGGCCAATGAAATACAAAGATTTGTGGCCCATAATATTGCAGTTGTTAAAATTGATCAGTGTTGGGCACTGAAATCTTTCCAAGTCCATATGTAACTTTACCTATGAAAAATCCTGATTTGCTATTTCTGAAAAAGTATCAGTTGAACTCTGATTAATATCTTTAAACCAACACATGAAAACTTGCATGCTGAGGTTCCAGAGTGAAAGTCTTGGTATCTTTGAACAAGTCGTGCTTCTTAAGATATTTACTTATTGATTGCTTCTGTCATTGACTAGCATTTCATTGTTAGATTACCTGATAGACTTGAGGAAGTGAAAATGCATTTAAATAAGAATATTGCTTTTTAAATGGATTGAGGAAAATGATTACTGAAATCAACTATCTTCCAAAAACAATTTAAAGTGGAATATTTCACTTGATTTTTTAAGAGGTGGAGTGTTACAGTGGAAGGAGTTCTGAGCTGAGGATCAGGACTTCTACATTCTAGTCTTAACTTGAATTACCTTTTTGACATCAGGCATATCACTTTCCCCTTCTGGCTTTCAGCTTCCTGATTTGTACAACTTGGGAGTTGAATGACTTCTTCGATTCTTTACAGCATTGATTTTCTGAGTTGTGGTTGTTTAAATAAGTATACTTTTAAAAAGGCATTTCAAATTATTTAATAGATAAGATGAATTCTTGACAAATCACCTTCAGCTGTAGATTAATGATGGTAAAACCAGCAATGGAAAATATGGGGAACAAACTGGTTTGATTAGGAAATATGTGAGATATGCTTTCTTTCTTCCACAATGCTCTCTTTTTTCCCTTAAAAAGCTCAGATAGGCAGTAAGCTTTGTAACAAGTGTTTGCTTATGTTCAAATTGGGAAATACATTTGGAGCCATATACATATACACCTACCCGCCCCCCCCTCCCTTCTTCCAGTTTTCCTGTTTTCCAGTGTATGGGGTCAACTTGGGACTTCAGGCTAGGGAAAATAAGCACAATGTTACTTTAATGCTACTTTAATGCTAACTAGAGCTGTGAAACTTCAAGATAAAATGTATTCTCAGAATATCAGTCTAGAAGAACTGGCTGTTTTGAAGTGGAAAGTAAATAGGTTTGAAGTTAGGGTTTAAGATCTGGCTGTGTGATTTTAAGTAAATCTTGTGTCCTTTCTTTTTCTTCATTTGTAAATTGGTGATGGACAGTAATGATAGCTGTCTTACTAGGTGGTTTTAAGGTTCAAAAAACCTAATGTATGTGACAGCACTTTCTAGTACATTTTTAGTTGTTTAAATTTTTATTATATCTAACTTATTTTCATGTATAGATTAGCTGAAACAATGTTATCATTCATGTCTACTCACCTTATACAAACTAAATACCTAATAATTTTATATATCCATTTTGGACAATTAGCTTTTAGGCTAAGTAAGGCCATTTTTATGATAGACTTGTATCACTTTACTAACTTGAATAGAAAGAAGGTTAAAATGAGTAGCCTAATACTGAATAATTCCTTACTGTATATTTTTATCTTGGTAGAGTTACTAACCTGGTAGAATTTCTCCCATGCTTTTTATTTTATAATGATAATGAAATGAATGATAGTAATAATTATATCACCTCACTCTTGCTGATGATCTTTGCCTTGTATTTCTTGGGTTGCTCTTACTTAGTAGCTCTTTCCAAGTAGTCTAAGCTGCTGTTGATTATTCAGTTCATTTGAACAAATGGAGGGAACAAAAGAGTGTGTTTAGTCAACTCTTGATCACCTGAGCTCTCAGTGGCACAGATAATTCCAAACAGCAGCTACTTCACATGTTTACAGTTAGCTCATGAATGGATTTAAGAGTTTACATTTAAATATAAGCATGTCTGATAATCTGGGGACTCACTTGTCTTGGGCTTGTCACAATGATAATTAAAACTTGGAAGTGTTTTCCCTGAATCTAAAGTATCTTTTATTGCCTAGAATACATTGGCCCAAGACTTTAACTTGTGAATCTTCTTGGAAGAGTCTTGTTTATTTGTTTCTTTCATCACTTTGGCACACAAAAAACTGATAAATGCTCCAGTCACTTTTGTTCCTTTTTTTTTTTTTTTTCCCCCTGGTCTGAGTAGGCAAATCCACTCTTTGCTTAAAGGAAGATGTTGGGAAACTAAATTTTTAGGCCATTTATTATTGAACTGAATTTGGTTCCAAATTCACACAAATACCTATTTAGTTATATTGGAATTGTATAGTGGCATTGCCTTTGGATCTACACAGTTTTGAAATTTCTTAATTGATATTCACTTTCATATTTTAGACTTTTTCCTTAAACAAACAAACAAATGTATTTCTGCTGCCTCTTGTGTACCTTTTACAACTGTGAACTAACAGTGTTACATCTTAACTCAGGTATCCCTATAAATATAGCAGTGCCTAAAAAATTCCAGGAATGACAGAATTCTTTTTCCCAAATCACATTTAGTAGGTTTTCTTGTATTTTGGTGTTTCTTTGTTTTCCCAGTGCCTTTTTAATCTTTACTTGGTTTAGATCCTTCAGTATTTTTTTTTAAAGATTTTATTTGCTTATTTTAGAGAGAGAGATAGAGAGAGGAGGAGCAGAGCGAGAGGGATAAACAGACTCCATGCTGAGCGCAGAGCCTGATGTGGGGCTCAATCCCAGGACTCTGGGATCATGACCTGAGCCAAAATCAACTGACTGAGCCACCCAGACATCCCTAGATCCTTCAGTTTTTAACTTACTGATGGTCCATATAATTAACTATATAAAATAGGAATTGTATTTCATTTAGAACCTTTCAGTTCCACTATGCTTGGTAATGTCTGTTTAGAATTGCCTGTGTGTAAGCTTGGAAATACAGTTTAGGACTCAAAAGTAGCTCAGTTTTGGAGGTATAGGTGGTTCCTTTTCATACTCCTATTAATATAATTTGGGAATTACTTATTTTTCTATATTAGGAAGAAATTTGGTAAACAATGTTGCTGTGGATTTCCTAGAAACTTAACTATAAATTCTCTGGAATAATTGTAGGCATGTAGATTTTCTAATACTGTTTTGTAGAACTGGGGAAATTCTTTTCCCATAGAATTTACTCAAAGGCCATTGACTCTGTGGCTTTTATTGAATATAAATCTGGTATAGATTTCCAAAAATTTGGCTGAATTTTCAACTTAAAATAAAGCGGGAAAGTTTTGTTTTACTGTCTTAATGCTAGACAGGACTTTCCATTAATTTTGCTTTAAAATAATTTTCATTATTTCTTCATTAGATATAACCCAAGGCCTTAGAATCTTCAGAAGCAAATATAAGGTTTTCATTGATTCATGTGTTTATATATTTATCATATGAAAAAAGAACATGTGCTTAATAAAATTTATGATGATATGCTGTAAGATTTAGACATTTTAATATTCTCATCTTTTTTTAGATGGACATTTTTGTATTGGTTAGTTAATTACTAAGTAAAATTATAAGTTTGTCTCTTCTAAAATGAGAAAAATTAGCATGACCTTATATCTCCTTAATTGGGAATTACATTTCATGGAAAATTGATTGACTATTTCTATGAATGTTGTATTAAAAATTTCTCTTCAAAATACTTGGCAAATAAGGAGCATTTGTACAAGCTTTATGAAACTAAGATTACATTGTTATGTTTACTCTAGATGAAGGGTCTATTATATCTTTATTTGTTTATTTTGAATTTCTACATGTATTCAAAAGTGATGAATTGAGCCTAATTATTCTATAGAATTGTATCATCCATATTTCAGGCTTACCAACAACATAAAATTCCATATTTTATGGAATTTTTATGAAGTTTATCAACTCTAAGGTTCTATTTACATAACATTATTTAGAAACTGACATTAAGTGACAATAAGTTATGACTATGTTTGAGCTTATCTGGGATTGCCTGGTTTACACCTGTGTTCTTGATGTTCTCATTCACAGTGCCTGCATTCATTTAAGAAATGTCCTCATTTGGATGATGAATTATCTGAATTAATTCATATAATAGAATTCCTTTCCACAAGTATTTGTTGAAGACTTACTATGTGTCTGGAACTGTTTTAGGTGCTGGGGAAATAGCTAGTAGTAAACAAATTAAAAGACAAATGACATTACCAAGTAACTCAGAATATTATGTCTGTTATTGTTGCCAAAAAAGTGACCAGGTAAATTGTCTTTGTCATTGAACACAACAAAAATAAAATATGCCATTCGTGCATAATAATTGAGTACCACTGGAATCACAGCACTTTAAATAGACAGAAAGACAATGCGATATCACCTCACACCTGTCAGAATGGCTAAACTCAACAACACAAGAAACAACGGGTGTTGGTGAGGATGTGGAACCCTCTTGCACTGTTGATGGGAATGCAAGCTGGTGCAGCCACTCTGGAAAACAATGTGGAGGTTCCTCAAAAAGTTAAAAATAGAACTACCCTATGATCCAGCAATTGCACTACTAGGTATTTACCCAAAGAATACAAAAATACTAATTCAAAGGGACACATGCACATGCTCCCCAGTGCAGAATTATCTACAGTAGCCAAATTATGGAAATAGCCCAAGTGTCCATCGACTGATGAATGCCTAAGAAGATGTGGTATATACAAATACAATGGAATATTACTTAGCCATTAAAAAGAATGAAAGCTGGCCATTTGCAATGATGTGGATGGAACTAGAGGGTATTATGCTAAGTGAAATAAGTCAGTCAGAGAAAGACAAATACCATGATTTCACTTATATGTGGAATTTAAGAAACAAAACAGATGAACATAAGGGAAGGGAAGGAAAATAAAATAAGATAAAAAGAGAAAGGGAGGCAAGCCATAAGAGACTCTTAACTATAGGAAACAAACTGAGGGTTGTTGGAGGGGATGTGGGTACAGGGATGGGGTAACTGGGTCTTGGGCATTAAGGAGGACACTTGATGGAAAGAGCACTGGGTGTTATATGCAACTGATGAATCACTAAGTTCTACCCCTGAAACTAATAATAAACTATATGCTAACTAAATTGATTTTTATTTATTTATTTATTTTTTAAAACATTTTTTTAAAGATTTTATTTATTTATTTGATAGAGAGAGACACAGCGAGAGAGGGAACACAAGCAGGGAGAGTGGGAGAGGGAGAAGCAGGCTTCCGGCCGAGCAGGGAGCCTGATGCGGGGCTCGATCCCAGGACCCTGGGATCATGACCTGAGCCGAAGGCAGACGCTTAATGACTGAGCCACCCAGGCGCCCCCTAAATTGATTTTTAAATAAAAAAATTTAAAAAATAGGTGATGGGGATTAAGGAGTGACTTATGATGAGCACCAGGTGTTGTGCGGAAGTTTTGAATCACTATATTGTACACCTGAAACTAATATTACACTGTATGTTAACTAACTGGAATTTGAAAAAAAATTTAAAAAGAAAAAAAATTAGGTTAGGAGCAAAATAAATAAATATTTAAACAGAAAGGAACCTATCAACATTTTTTAAAGAGATTAGAGATATGCTATCCATGTGTCAATCAGATGTGTCAGGTAAGAATGTTGTTTTTATAAAGTCAATGAATAGTTAAAATTTCTCAACCTTGTTTTAAACTTGTAGGTGTAGGAGAAACAAAACAACCTTGTTTTAAACTTGTAGGTGTAGGTATAAACGATACCCATTTAACTTAATTATAATTGTTTTTGACAAGTAGAACAGAAATCTCAAATGAGGTTGCTTGTAGTTTGTTAAAGCTTATTAGTACACTTCTTATTTTCTTAAACAATCTATAGATGGTGAATCAGCGAAACAAAATCTTTTTGGCTAGTGTAGGTATAAAAATATAGTGTGAGAAAGCTGGGTAGGAGGCATAGACTTTAAAATGTTGCATGACACTGATTTGGATCAGTCTATAGTGATATAGTCAGGGTCATTCTTCCCATTGAATTTTGAAATTCAACCAAAGAATGGATTTTGTCCATTAAAGAGTATACTTTTTAAAAACATTCCTCTAAAAAAGCTTTGGTGGCATAAGGACAGCTGAATGAGTTGGCTAATCAACTGTATGTAACTCTTTTGGCAGTTCTTTCGTCAATTAAGAATTAGAACCTGTTCTCTGATTACCGTGTCTTGGCATATAATTCAATTTTATTGGAAGAAGGTGGTGTTAGAAAGGGTTAATACAGTAATGTAAGTCCCTCTGAACTGTTTCCTATATAATTGCTTATATAATTTATGTGGCCTTTCAGTTGATTCTATCTTCTAAGTTATAGTTGGTGTTCAGAGAAGTGTTGAAATTTTTTTTCATACAATTTGAAATTTAATTTCTAGGTGTAACATCTTCTGAGTATTTTCTTTTCTTTTAAAGATTTATTTATTTTATTTTATTATTTTTAAAATATATTTTTAGGGCGCCTGGGTGGCTCAGTCATTAAGCGTCTGCCTTCGGCTCAGGTCATGATCCTGGGGTCCTGGGATCAAGTCCCACATCGGGCTCCCTGCTCGGCGGGAGGCCCGCTTCTCCCTCTTCCACTCCCCCTGCTTGTGTTCCTGCTCTCGCTATCTCTCTGTCAAATAAATAAATAAATAAATAATCTTTAAAAAAAAAATAAAATATATTTTTAAAAGGTTTATTTATATGAGAGAGAGGGGGGAGGGGTAGAAGGAGAGGGAGAGAGAGAATCTTAGGCAGACTCCCTGCTGAGTGCAGCCCAAAGCGGGGCTTCATCTCATAAGTCTGAGGTCATGACCTGAGCTAGATGCTTAACTGACTGAGCCACCCAGGCGCCCCCTGAGTAGAGAATTTTCAAATCTATCTATGTAGATTCAGTCCTCTTAGTCATTAGATTTTATTTATTATTTACAAGATTTTAAATAACATTACCTTGTCATTGTCCTAAATATAGTTTGCCTTTTAATACCATTATATCTATCAACAAAGTATTTAACTTTTAAAAAAATGCAGAAGGACTTCATGAAGACTGTGTGAAGTCATTGTCTTAAACTCCTCGTCTTTTCTTTCCTTTTTTTCCCCCAGAAACTTTTGTGGTTTATTGGAAAGAGCTTGGGCTTGGGGATCAGATCTTCTGGCTTAGAATCATGGCTCTATTGGTTACAAGCTATGTTATCTTCGACGTATTTTAACCTTATTTGCCTCATTTTCCCATGTTTGTTGAAACAGATAAAAATGCTAAGTACTAACCCTAGTGCATAGGAAGTATTTGGACCATCATATGTGCTCAAAAAAATGTTTATAGAATCTGAATCTACATTTCTTTAGTTTTTCAAATTTTATTATTTATCTCTTTTAATTGGATTTGGTTTTCTACTGCTTACATAGCAATGAAGATGGTCCTTAAGTTCAGGGGGTTAACAGTGGTAACTAACTAGAAGCAACTCAGATAAGGCTGAAATATTGCTGAAGTCTAGAGCAATTCCATCTGGTTTGTTAATTGCTGTGGCTGCCTATCTCTAACTATTCTGGGAACTAACAATTTAGATAGAGTTGGTTAGGAGTTCACTTCAACTTTACTCAGCACAAAATAAGTGGTAGGCACCATAGTTAAGATCTGTGCTTTGTCATAGAGATGAATATGACACACAGCCTGCCCTTCAGCAGCAGTCAGGTAAGAAGTACCCATTGTGGCCTATCATTTGCTCTTCCTCCCCACCCCTTTCCCAAATAGAATTAGGAGTAGCACTAACATTCTTATCTAATTCAGAGGTTTTAAACCTGGTTGTATTAAACAAAGTCCAACAGGGAGGATGTGCTTGAGATCTGTGTGTTTGCGGAGCCCATTACCTCTGCAATTCCTCTGCGACTGCTGATGTTATAACGTCTTGTACAAGCAAAGTTCTTTTAAAGTATCACCCTTAAATGCAATGATTGCAATCATCTTGATGCCTTTTCAGACGTTTGTCTCTTTAAAAGGTGGCATCCAGCACTGCTGAGGTTATTTATTAGCACTATCCCATTGACTGTGATATTCTATTCCTCGTGAGGTTAAAATATTAATATATGTTTACCTTCTTGCCTCTGGATCAAATGGCCAGGTTTTGTCTTCAAGTTAAAAAATTAGAAATCCTTATTTTTTTAAAAAAGATTTTATTTATTTATTTATTTATTTATTTGAGAGAGAGAGAGAGAGAGAGAAACGGCATGAGAGGGGAGAGGGTCGGAGGGAGAAGCAGGCTCCCCGCTAAGCTGGGAGCCCGATGTGGGACTCGATCCCAGGACTCTGGGATCATGACCTGAGCCGAAGGCAGTCGCTTAACCAACTGAGCCACCCAGGTGCCCCAGAAATCCTTATTTTTTATTCATATGACAATTGTAAAATCATAAATGTTTTAAAGTTACATTAGAAAGTGATTTTTATAAATTTCTTTTAAAATTCCATTTGTAACCTGCAATTATTGTTTGAAGTGCTCCTCTTTTAAAACCTTGAATCATGCTTTTCTATGCATTTGTAAGAGAATGTCCCAGTATGAGAATAGGACATCCTATTTGTGACTATACTGGCTTTTGTTTATAGGCTGAACAAACATACATTGACTTTTAATTTAATTTTTAAAAGAAAAGGGCTTAAAAAATGTTTAGAAATACTTTGTTCATGTTTACCTTAGCATGTTAAAGATCATCTTGTGGTGGGACACCCTTGATCATTTCTGGACCGAGATTTTAAATTGTCTTCCTTTCTTTGGTATTCCTTAATTTTTGCGCCCTGAATATTATGGATTTTACATGGGAAACATTAGATAACCTTCAAAAAAGTTTTCTGAATGTAATGTGTTTTTATAAGATGATGATAGCACCTATTGTACCAGAAATCAATGTTAAAGTCAAAATTGAGAATGAACAGAATTTGCTACTCATCCTGCTGTATTCAGCTATGAAAGAACAATCAAAGAAACCGTGATTTCAGAATCAGTATGAAATTTCCATTTCCATTTTCCCTCTACAAACACACCATCTGAATTTGTAATGGGTGGAATCTATATTACTGGCCAGTTATCTGATCAGATACTCAGTACCATAATCTGGGAATCTGTGAACTATCTGTGACTATGTAAAAATACAAATAAGCAATCTCCTTTTGTTGTTGTTTCAGTTTGTTTTAATGTAAAGTTTTTAGTAAACCTTCCCATTACAGTCTTAGCCCTAGCAACAGCCAGGTCCACTGGGATGTCCTGATACTTACAGACGATACGGGGGAAAAAAGGTGGTCTGGACTGGGCTCTCTAGATTGCTGATCGAGTAATTAGGGGCAGACCTGAGCTGGGGGATTTAAGGAGGAGCCAAAACGGCCACTAAAAGCCAGAGAACCAACCAAATCAATCTGTTGGGGAAAACTAAAGTTCTAAAATTTGAGAGTTCAGTTTCACATACTAGGTCTGGTGGAGTTTAAACAGGAATCCAGATGGGGAGATCTCAACACCAGGAATTTAGAATTTGGAGGAAATACGATTAGATGGAGAAAAAGAGAGAGTAGGAGAGTGAGAGATTGGATTAGTAACAGAAAGCAACTACAGACAATGGTAGATATTTGTATCTTATGCTGAAAGATCAAAAGAGCTTTGTGCTAGTGGGTTGAGCTATCTTAAAGAACAAAAGGTATCCTAGATCCTTCCCTAGGTAAATTCTTTCATTTTAGTAAGGACCTCAGGAAACATTGTATTAAAAAAACCCAAAAACCAAAAAGAACAACAACAACAACAACAATAAAAACTTAAAAAGAATTTCAGCTACTTTGGGTGAAGTTGTTTTGAGAAGGTGGATTATGTTAGGAGTACTATTCTCCATTTATCATACGGTTAAGAGGACAGAGTCTCGGGCCCACCTGCCTGATTTTGAATCTTAGACATATGATTTAATAGCTTAGGACTTGGGCAAATTGCTTGACCTTATTATGCTTCAGTTCCCTCATCTTTAACATGGAGATAACAATATGACGTACTGCATAGGATTGTTGTGAGGAATCAGTGAGTTGATATATATATATATATATATATATATATATATATATATATATATATAAAGCCCTTCCTAACACAAAGCAATTCTATGTAAGTTTAAGCAATTATTATTGTACAATGAGGCATACTGGGCTAAGCCAAGGATTCCCTTGATCTACACTAGGCAAGTTGTAAATACACGCTGGAAATGGGCAAGGATATGGTGTGTTTGTATGGGCAGCTGTGCTAAGCCTTGGTTGTATCAGAGAGATTCCTCAGTCCTTGCTAGGAACACGTCCTAGACTTCTCCAGGTGACTTCCTCTTGGCTAGCACCTCACCGTCTCACTCTGCAGCCACACTGCACCTCAAGGCAGCAGCACACTTGATGTGTGCAGATATTTGAATGTATTTCTCAGCCTTTCATCGGTGTTGTAAATTTTGTATCTGGAATGTTTGGGAATGCTATGGTCTGCATAATCTTTGTATTTGGCCTTGGAACCAGGAGGCCATATGCTTGTTGAGGAGAGAGGGTTTGGGGAATAAAACATAGCAGAGGATCTTAACTGCCAGGTTGGGTGCTAATTTCTTGAGTAACTCCAGGCATATCACTTAAGTCAAGATATATTTTTAAATCTATAAGTTGTCAAGGTTCAGTTTACTCACCTCTTTGGTTGTCTAATTGCCTAGCCTAGCTTTTAAACTTATTTTTGTAAACAAAGCCTTACTGAGAAATTGGATATTTCTAAGCCTTATGTGGCATTAAAATTCTAGGTCCCTTAGAGCATTATTCCTAACTTTTAGGAATTTCCTGCTATGTATTCTAACTCTGAGGTGAGGGAAGATACCTCTTCCTTCACCTCCAGACTTCCTTAGATTAGGAATCAGAAGACCTGAATTAATATCCAATCTAATGCCCTCACTTGGTCAGGTTTCTTTACTTTTTGAAAGCTTGGTTTTTCATCTGTGAAATGGAAGTAACAATGAAACATTTAAGATGAGGATTAAATAAGATAACACATAAATTCTTATTTAAGACAATATTTTGTTAAATAAGATCTGTTTTTCTTAATCTTTCCTTTCCTGTCTCCTAATTCTGGTGGAGCTTCTCGAGAAAGAACCAATCCTATACAGCAATTATTGAAACAAATTCTTTTGAGTTTTTTTTTTTTCTTTCCCTAAAGGACCAAAGAATTCCATGTTTCTGAAAGGCCAGAAATTACTGTTTTTCTGTGTGAACTGTGGAGATGTAGCCACTGACCAATTACCATCCATAGAGAACAGTAATGTAAAGGCAGCCTGTCTTATACCGAAAGAGGGATGTTTCAGGATACCTTCATTTCTGGATCCCAAAAGGATGGGCTAATAAAGCACAATGGGCTGAAGGCCCAGCTGTGAGGTTAGGAGCCTAGATGGCAGAATTCCATGGATTATTCTTGCTCTTTTGGGATCTGCAACATGAATAGACCTCAGTTGATCCAGGAATAGACTTCCTTTTGTAGCTAGAGAAAGAGGAAGCTGAAGGAGAGGTGAGTGTGCCTGGAATAGACAGGGGAGTTTGATCTTAATTTAGGGAGTTCCTGGGTATTCTTGTCTTGTTTGTACACAATAGCTTTTAATGACTTTTTAAATGAGAGTTGTTTACATTTTAGGAAGGAAATTCTCATACATTTGGTGAAAAAAAAAACCCAAAAACAAACAAAAAAACCAACAACCCAGAAACAACCAAAAACAGCCTGTACCTCAGTCTATGAGCCACATTTCCTGTGGAGTGGTCCCTAAGTGATTCCTAAGAGCACAATTGCTGCCTTTATTTAACTTTTTATTTACTAAGGAATGGACAGTAGCATATGGGAGCAATGACAATAGCTGACTGATGAGAAAACAAAGAAATTCCAGTATTTTGCTGTTTTGAAAAAAGTCATTCAGAATTTAGTCATATTGGTTCAGCTGTTGTAACCAAAGACTGATAAGATAATAGAGGTCTTTGTGGTGGTTTTGTACTGAAATCCTTTATCTTTATGATGCACTGGGGCCCTTTAGAGTAGAAAGCTTTTAAAACTGCTGTTGGATTCAGAACTCAAATTAGCTGCTGGTACACTGGGACAGGGCTTCCTTTCTCAGGCAGTCGCCACAAAGTAACTTTTATCAGGGGACCTTCTGATAGATTGTTAGTTTCTCCAGCTCACCCTATTTATTTTTTGTTGACTTTTTGCTGCCCTATTTTGTGACATTTAAAAGAAGGCTCTATCAAAAAAGGCCAGTGCTAACTGGTGGACTGTGCTTGTGAAGTGCAGACATCACAGCCCATCTGATGTGTGAGGAGGCGGCGGGAGCACAGCACTTGAACCAGGTTACCTGTGGGCAGACAAGATCAAATGCAGCTTTCCTTTATGACTAGCATTGTATTTGGGCTTTCTTCTCAAACAATGTCCATTAAAAAAAAAAAAAATTAGAACTAACCAGGGAATTCACTCTTAAGAGCTTTGCTTTTCAACTTAATTTAAAATCTTTCTGGATTGTTGGCTGAGTTCTTTGGTTGATGCTGCTTTGAAATTACTGTTAAGTGCTTTAATCTTTCTAGGATTGATGTGGAAAAGTGTATCTCCATCAGAACTCCACTCCAGCGTCACTGCCAGCCCTCCCCATCATTCCAAACACAGACACTGTCAGTTAACCAGGCTTCTTGTCATTTCATTGTTAAGTCCCATTAAGCTTATTACAGGAATGTGCGATCCAATGACAGAGCATGATCAGGTGGAAGTCTTATTTTAAATTCCCTAAGACACATTTCTAGATACTGCAGTTTGTTGGTATTAGTTTAATTTGGCTTGATAAACATTGTGTTTTACCACCATTGCCCTTCATTTCATAAGAATGAAGAGATAAAAACTGTGCAGAGAAATTAAAAAAAATTTAATTTGGCCATCTCTGTGAGTGAGCCTCTCCCTTCCCTCTCTTAGTCTCTCTGTCTTTCCACTGCTGTGCTTGTTTCTGGTTTTTTTCTTTAGAAAAACTTAGCTGTCCCCAATAGCCGTGATCTACTTTCAGGGGACAGCCATAAAGACCTGTGTGAAATGTTTACATTGCAAAAGGCCTAGGCATGAGAATATTGTAAAAGAGGTGGGGCCCATCTCTACTTAGTGAAGTGCACTGCAAGGTGCCTGCCTTGTCCAGATGTGGAGTTTTCAGTGACTTCCCGAAGCCCCACCTCATTTCTAGCACCATGGATTTTAGTAACGGGGGGGAAATTAACTAGTTATGGCGCTAACTTCTGTGAGCTGATGGAAAAAAAAAAAAAAGACTTTAAATTTTAAACTTGATTTTTATTTTTAATTTTTCATTCTATATCAAGATGGGATTTATCCTAGTTATCTTTTTATTTTACCTAAATTCTCCTCAATTTTGAGATTTCTTTGTTGGTTTTGGGCCTATGGACAGGTAGTTACAGTTTGTAAAGTTAAAAAAAAGACACTATTTTAGTTCATTTTTCCCCAGTTCTTCAGATTCTGACCAAAAAGGGCTAGAGGGCTGATTTTGAAACTGTTATAGTGAAAGATGGTATTTGAAAACTTTTGATGAGGGAAATTGCTGCCGTATTTACATTTTGAAAAGTGTTTCCTTATTTACGCACTATTGACTTCCTATTGAGACTCAAAATTTTAAGTACAACTGGTAAAGAATTCAATGGATCAAACTCAGTAAATCTGAAGTCACTGGAATAAAGGCCCCTAAGAAAAAAATGTGTCAATTTTAAAGGTCTTTCCTAACTGAAGACCATTTTGTGATAGAGCCAAAGGTTAATAAAATCAGTAGTGAATGTAGCAATTTTACAGATAAGCTATTCACAACAAGTGTAGTTACTTGAATAAAAAGCTAATTCAGTTCTAAAATGCCACATGCAGTAGCAGTGAATAGCTGCTTTTAGGTGCTTTCTGGAGGAGGATAAAATACAGAATCACGGCACTCTTCTCTTCCAGCGTCCCTGGCTGCCTGTAAATTGCCGTGAATGGGGCTGTGGGCTGACAGGCTCTATTAAGACAAACTGCCTTTCTCATCGGAGAGATAAAATAAATCAGGTGTTTAGTCAAATTAAAATACTTCAGCTGGAGCAGGCCCTGGGGAGCACTGATCCACCTGACTAATCTGAGAGAAACTCAAGACAGATGTGGTTTGGGGCTAAAGACGACCCCGTGGAAAAAAAAAACAAAACAAAAACCTGCTGCACTGTCTTTGGAGTTGGAGAATAGACACAGTTTATAGCGGAGAGTGTCAGGCGCACACTGTGTGCAATATTGGATAAAAACAGGTACATTGACTTGTAGAGAAGCTGTACAGAAGCCTTTTTGTTGGTTCCCTCTTTGCAGTTTATGAAACTACCTCTGTTTTTGTGTGGGAGAGACTATTTTCTGGCAATGTTTTCTAGAGATTTTAAGATAGCCTGAAGGATGTGAAACAGACAACAGTTAGGCAGCTACTGATGACCTCTGCTGGCCTGGGCAGATCCTCTGGATCTGAGCTCCTCTTTTTTTCAAGTTGATTTTATCAAAACTCAAAACATCACTTAAGCCAAGACTTTTTACATGGAGCTAAGTTACCGCATAAGAGCATTTTGTTTGGTCTTTTGCCTTTAACAGAGCCGGACGGTATTTAGGTTGCCCCACCGTGCCCCATAATTTGTCTACGTTTTCAACAACTCTGGCAGTTGTACAGGTCTTCCTCAACTCGTGATGGAGTGACGTCCAGATGAACCCATCTTCAGTTGAAAATATCGTTAAGTCCAAAATGCCTTTAATACACCCCAATCCACCTAATGGAGCATAGCCTAGCCTACCTTCGCTAGGCTCAGAACACTTACAGTAGCCTACACTTGGGCAAAATCATCTAACATCAAGCCTATTTTATAACAATAATAATAAATTATAATTTTTTGAATATCATCCCAAAACTGAAAAACAGAATGGTCATACAGGTGCAGTATGGCGAAGCACGCTGGCTGTTAGCCCTGGCCATCGTGCGGCTGAGTGGGGGCTGCAGGTCTCTGCCTCTGCCCAGCATCTGGAGAGACTCTCGTTCCCCGGTGTACTGGATACGTATCACTTTTGCACCATCATAAAGTCAAAAAATTATAAGTTGAACCATTGTAAGTTAAGGACTGTCTATAGGATTTGTGTTTTTTGTTTGTTAGTTTATTTGCCATAGCAAAGTTCCATATTCAATTAAACTAGTATTTTTTGAGATGAGAAAACTTGTGTTCACAGGTTGGTTGATCATTGTGATTGAGATTCAATGTTATTTTTATTACAGCAGCATAAACATTTGCTGTTAATTTAAAACTGAAAAATCCAGCCCCACAGGTTTTAAATACCTTGCTTTAAACCACTATATGTGAATAAATACAATGGTTATAGAACAGAAAAATGATCATGCGTGCACACACACACATGCCCATGCATATAGGAACAAAGTGGCCTACACATTTAGAGAGTATAAGCTATTGTATGGTGTAAATTGATCTCTCCTTAATTTGACCCACAAGGGACTAATTGATATATCTATCTATCTATCTATATGTATAGATAGATATATAAATTCTCCATTGAGGGGGAAATTTTAGACTTGTTTTGCTACTGTATTTCAGTCCAACTGCATTCATTATGCCACTCATATCTATTCAAAATATATATATATGTGCTCCTCAAATTAAGGAAAAGATAGTGACAGTTTATATGAATGCCTAAAATTTCCATTTAAAAATATTGCTCTCTGGCTTACTTTTTAAAAAATTTATTTAGATGTCACTGAATTTTTATAATTTTACAGCTTGAATATCATTAGTGATTTGTAAAAAGCTTCAGTTAAATGGTGATATTCTGTAAATACAGATATACATGTCTATTTGCATTGGAAGCACCGATGCATTTATAGACCTATTGGCTTCACCTTGAGCAGAAGAAGCTGAGAGGACATTTATATGTTATCCTCAGCTTCTCTGTTTCCTGCGTAGAGGAGAAAGGAGACTACATTGAAGATTGTTAAAACAACATTGTTTAATCTAGGAGAAGAGAAAAGCTTCCAATCTACTGGGGAATCTAAGTACCAGATCCTACCCTTGTATTGGTCCTTGCCCAAAGTTTCTTATGAATGCTCTTCTTTATTAACAAAGAATTGTGGTACGGTGACTTTCCCAGAATCTACTAAGCCTTCTCTTAAATCACTGCATATAGATAGGTATAGAAAGAAAATTACAGGTAGATCAGAATATTTCCAAAAATATATGTAATAAAATGTGCATATATCCCAATGATCTAGTCTTATAATTTTCCAAACTATTTCCCACACCATAGCTAGAATGACCACATCATTCATCCCTTATCTAAAATACTGTAGTGATTTTAAAATATTCTTAGAATAAATATGAAGTTTATCAAGCCTGGTCTATTAGGAGCTGTATGGTGTGAACTTTTCCTACTTCATCTGGTACTCCACTCCTTGCTTTAATTTTACTTGCTCAAATTTTACTATTTTCTTGCAACTTCTGGAACACACTAGAACACCCCCTCCCCCACTGTCTCAGGGCTTTTGCCTATTTTGTTTCTGCAGAAAAGCTCCTTGACCACCCTCCAACTCTTTGACTAGTTAACTCTCTTCATCTTCCTGTTAATTTGTTACTTTTTCAGTCTATCTTTCTTACACTTGGGCCTCCCAGACTTGGTTAAACTTTCCCCCAAATACCTATCATGTTGTAATTCTTTTTTAGTTGTAGTTTACATTTAAAAGTGTGATTTCTTGATTAAGGTGTCTCCCTACTTTGGACTACAAAGTGCATGAGAGTAGGGAATTCTGTCAGTATCCTTAGTTCTAAACAGTACCTGACACATAGCTGTCATTCAGGAAGTATTTTTTTTTCAATGAAAAATGAATAAGATGAGTAAATAAATACATTTCATATTTATTTTGTATTTTCTCATTCTTATATATATTAACACATGCATTAATTGAGCTTGTTGCAATTTTGAAGAAATTTTATGATTCCTTCTAGGAACCTGCTTTTGTATTTTAGTATTTCTAGATCAAGAAGTTCTTTTTTACCAAGCTGAAGTTCCTATTGCTGAAATAAAAACTCATTTAAAAAAATCAATTCCAGTAGGTGGAAAGAACAGCTTGATACAGTATTTGTGCTTTTATCAGTAGAACACATTTTCTAACATCATCTCATTATCTTATTTTTCTTTTAATTTTGATTTTAGGCCATCTTTCAACTCAGTGAATCTTCAAGGATATGGGATATTGACAGTTTGTTTGTTTCTTTATTTTTTAAGGACTTGAATTGGCATTGCAAACCCCAAGGTAGTCCTAAGTGCCATAACTTCTCTGCTGACATCAGTTTTACCTTCTGGGAATCAGATACTAGCAAGTACTTGCCTGCATCCTCTGAAGGCTCCCTTTGTCCACGGGCTACTCGGAAAATAGGACCATTGCTAATTGAAATATTTTTAGTTTCTCAGATTGTCCTGGTGCTTTCTTAGCAGGAATGAGGGGGGTTTCCTAAGGAGATTGGAAGTCTCCTCTTCCACACACACACACACACACACAAATTGGCAATCTTTGTCTCCTTTGACAGCTGGTGGCATCTTTCTGAAAAGCTTTCAAATCGTAGATCATTTCTTCATAATGAAACCTGTGTGGCTCAAATACAGTGGGTTGAAATTCTTATCTTATGCTGTGGTAAATACTCTAATTTAGATTCACAAAAGGATTCCATACCCTTTACTTAGGAGAGCTGTGCAATTTGCCCATAAAAAGACTGTTCAGCACCATTAGTGCATACCATAAGTGTTCAGCGACATCATATTCATTAAACAACACATCCTTATGCATAACCTTTTCAACCTTGAACGTGTTTTTTCCCTTTGAAGAATGACAAATGACAAAGGGGTGAAAGAGCCCTCCAAGCAACATTGTTGCCTTTAAGGATGAACTTGAGAACTTTAGCTTGATCCCTTCACAGGGGGAAAAAAAATCAGATTCAATCCTTTCTTACCTGAGGCAAGGCAGATTTTTTTTTTCCCCTCTCTCTGTAGAACTCATTCCATGGCGAAGAGAACAACTCTTGAATTCAGAGACAGGTCTTTACATAATAGAACAGTTTTAGGAGAGCAATGATTGGAAAATTCCTTAAATAACACTTATTAAGCACCTACTATGTCTTAGATCCTGTATAGTCCACTGAGGGTAGAGAAAACTAATATTATAGAAAATTAACACAACCTATACTTTCTAATCTTTGGTATTAAATATCATAGGTTTCCTAGCTTGAGCAGATAGATTTGGTAGGGGCAAGGGGGTGGGGAGAGGAGGAATATGGTAAAAGGGTGGAGATGGGGGTAGTTCTGCTTTTTGTTTTGTTTTGTTTTAAATAAGAGCAAGAGGGAAGAATGAGACTTTTATTAGTGATAATACTTTTTCTTGGCAGGGGCAATGACTAACTCTGGTGTTCATTCCATTGATACTCTGTTGTGTTCCTAATGCTCACAGTAACCTCCAGTTACTGTCCCAGATCTTTAAGTGTCTTAAGGTAGTCCCTTTCTAAATCTGCCCTCCCCCTTTCCCCAATTCATTCTGACTTTTCTCAAACTTGTGAGATATCTTCTCACTTCCATTTTAGGTACACCTGAGAGCCTGGCAGAAAAAGAACGGCAGCTCTCTACAATGATTACCCAGCTGATCAGTTTACGGGAGCAGCTCCTGGCAGCGCATGATGAACAGAAAAAACTGGCAGCCTCACAAATTGAGAAACAACGGCAGCAAATGGACCTTGCTCGCCAACAGCAAGAACAGGTGAGCCCTGCAAAAGGAGCTGATGAGCTGGAGATGTGGAATGTGCCAAGCTCAGCGAGTAATCACATTGATTGGTTTATTTGTCATAAGCATTCCTAAAAAAAAAAAAAAAAAAGAAGGAAAGAAAGGAAGAAGCCTTCTAAAAATCCAGGGTCTTCAGAATACTGAGGTGATATGTGGAGGACAAAGAAAGGCATCATAGCAACTGGGCATAATTGAAGTGATAACGTTGTTCCAGAACGTTTGGATTTGATTAATTACTTAGGGACTTATTCACATAGGCATCACGCGTATTCCTAGTATAGCTTAACCATGAGTAAGTTGCTTCTCTCCAGGCCTTACTCTTCTCATCCAGAAAAGGAGAGTGCTGGTCTAGAAAAACTTTGAGGATCTTTAAGCTTACTGGTCCAATGATTTTCTCAGACTTTAAAGCTAGGGTGACCATAGGTCTCAGTTGTCCCAGAGTAGCCATGGCTAGTGCCTGTTTTCCAGAGTAATTATTAGTAACCCCCTATTCCACTTGCAAAAGTTGTCGCAATTTGAATGATAAATTATATAAATTATATGGTCACTCTATTCATAGCATAGGTAAATCATTGAAAACAAATTAGCACATGGTTCTTCTAAGAATTTGATTTCATTGATTTAGATGTGAGAAAGAAGAAAGAATAGCAAAGTTTAAATGTGTATCTTTTAAAAAATAAATCACTTTCCCAAAGGTTTTTCCTGTCTCATAAGAGTACATTAATCTAACAACAATGATCCTATAGAGTAGTCCCTGATGCTTTAGATCAGACGGACCCAAATTAATGTGCAGTTTTTAGGAATCTGACATTATTACTGGAATTATCTTTTCAGTTAAATGTATTTTATAGGGGTATATAGAGCAATATATGCTCTGTTGATTTTAATGAGTTGTGACGTCTGGTATTTTATATGCTTGAATATTTGCCCACATGTAGGAATATGGCCTCAGCCCCTAATGGAAAATAACATAAAGGAACACTGTAAAAAATCAGAAGTTAGAATGTCATTTAGCCATCCAGAGATGACACAGTAATTAACTATTGACACTTGTGAATAAGCTAGCACAAATTAATCTTGACACATTTGCAGACGAGTGATATCTTACAGTGAACACTTTGTAATTATATTTCAAAATGAAAATTAAATGACACTTAAAACTAGGTTGTCATGCTCAATGAAGCGAGCATGTAGCTCAACCGATTGGCAAATAAAATTCAGAATTTGAGCCACATGGTGCTTATGTACCATACTTCACTGTGTCAAACCCATACGTCTAGAGTGGATGATAGTAATTGCACTGTGGTGTTTTGGATGCATTTCTATGCAGCACTTTATCATTTAGGAGGGACCATCAATATTAGATGCCTAGTAGTGTTTCACTGGTTTGCTAAGAGGAAATAAATATTCAGAGGATCCAGCATCTATACCTAGAGTTGCCGAGTTGTCCATTTCTGATTTGAATGGTGACAAGCAGACTGGGCCTTTCCAATCTGATTAGACACTGTTTCCATTTTGCTTAAAAAGCTTTGGGAAGGAGTGGTCCCATCTCTCAAACTCTAGCCAGTGATAGGGGCAGCTTTATCATAAGTTCCAGTATGAGCCAGTCATCACCAGAAACCACAAAAGCAACATTTGGGAGTAGACTGCTATTTTTTGTTATCTTGGGCTGAGTGAAATGTGATTTGGGTGTTTCCCTCTGCTCTAGGCTGAAGCATCAAAAAGACTCAAGAAATACACAGCAGAGGGCTGATCCGTATTCATTTCCACTTCCAAGATTCTAGAATATAGGCTTTTGGAAGTAGAAGAAATAGGAAGGAAAAAAAACATAACTCTTGCCTGTAGGGCACTACTAAACCAAGTTCTTCTAAGTAGTCTCTGGCCACTTTTCCATCTGGCTTCCTGTGTGGGCAGTGAGTGTGTTCTTATAAGGGGCATCTCCTGGGGCTCCAGCTTTTGAGGCAAGAGGCAGCCTGATGCCGAACTCATGTTTTATAGTAAATAACATTATGCTGAAGAAGTTGTTTGCTCTTCTGAGGGGCAGATTCAGTCCTCAATAGGGCTTGCATTGAGTGGTTAATATTTCTTTTTATAGACCAGATGGAGTGTTCACATGTTGAATCTGACTGCTGGACGAAGGAAGGGAATGTAAAACTTGTATGTGGATCCTGAACTTTAAAATTAACACATTACCCTCAAAAGGATAAATATTAAATTTTGTTTTTAAAAAGTGCTTTGTACCTGTGACATCCACAACAACAACCAAAAAGATTTCTGACTTTTTGCTGCTTTTTTGGCACTCCCTTGACAATATTTGTAAGTTTTACCAGTTCTGGAAATCTTTCTTTCAGAAAAGGTTTCCCCAAAGTAGACCACAAGTAATAGGAAGTTCTTTCCCGGCTTTGCTTACAGATTGTACTTTTTATATCCGAATTAAGCTCTTGCGAAAAATGTAGCCAGAGTTTTCCTGTCTTTATTCTCCAAAGATCAGATTTCGATATTCCCATTCTTTCCAGATGACCAGTGCAGATATGGATGAACTGCTCACAAGTGTCATACAAGGGGTACTGTTCACCTACAGAGAAAGATTTAGGTGGTAAGCAGAGAGGTGGCACCTGTTTGAAATTTTTCATTTTCTCCAACTTACCAAGTCTGCCTCTCTCATTTTATGGGAACTCTTTCACCCAGAAGTGCAATAAAGCATTCTTGTCATTCCGAGAGAGCTACCTGGGTAATGGCCAAGGTGCAAGCGTTTCATATGAACTTAACGAGACTTTGTTTCCAATAGATTGCAAGACAGCAGCAGCAACTTCTGCAGCAGCAGCACAAAATTAATCTCCTGCAGCAACAGATCCAGGTCAGTGTGTTTTATTACTCTCGGCTGATTGTACTTAGAGACTTTCCTCCTTGCAAATGGAATTTAAAATGCTGCAAATGCGCCCCGCTCTCTTGTCGACAGGGCTGTTCCTCAAGGATGTTGTATACAATTGTATACATGGATGTAGGAAACATTGACCACGACCACGTGGTGGTCTAAGCATTCGGATGTGAGGCATACACGGAATAAACCTTATCTCTTTCTCCTTTTGCCATTTGCCCAACACTCACCCAGTGGAAACCCAAATGGTCTCAAAGGTAGCACACACGTGCTGTTTTTATTGCCACAAACCACTTTCTGCTTTGTATTCTACCACCTGATGGTATCACAGGGAGAAGCTGACGCTTATTTGCTTATCAAGACTGTCTGATTGGGTCAGTTATGAGAAGAGTCTTACAAGCTGGGAAAAGATTGATAATGATTAATTTGGTCTTTAACAAATATTCACTGCATTTCTGCTGGGTGCTGAGGGGAATAGAAAGATCAATGAATAATTATGTGTCTTCAAGGAGCTTATAGTCTGGAAAGGAAGAAACACTTGTTCCCGAATAACTGTAACACAATTTTAAAAATCCCTTTTTTGTTGTGGCAGTGTAACAACATGGTACATAGATCACGATTACAGTGGCCTGGGAAGGAATTCTGATTTCTGATGTTCCTATAGACACCTCATGGTTAATGTAACTAACAGCTATCTGAGATAGGTAAGGGAAGTGGCATCCATTTTTGAAAAGGAGCATGGGTATGTGACTTCTAGAAAACCTTAGAATACAGACCCGGTTGTCTGGTGATGAATCCTGAGGAATACTCATCCCAGATTTCTGTCTACCTGCCACGGCCTCTGTGCTTTCTCTTGGTTGCTATGGATGTTTTCTAACCTCTGCAATCTGTGTTGCAGCCTAGGGGGGGGCAGTATATTGTGAATTACAGTATTCCTTTGCTTGCGTTTAATATTACACCTTCCTGTCTTTTTAAAAAATCATTCGCATAAAGTCATAGTTTACTCGTCTGCTCTTTCATTGGTGAAAGCCAGTGATTTTAACGTGGAACCTTGCTTCATTTGTTAATCATGCTTGGTGTTCCATTTAAAGTACCAACTTGGTGCCTGAGGAAGTCCCTGTACTTCGTTTGGCATTTTTGTCCCGTTATCTTCACTCAAAGTTTTCGCCAGTGGCTTCGTTGTTGTTGTTTAATTCATTCTGATTCTATCTTCCCTATGCAAGTATATATGTTTCAAAATAAAGAGTCCAAATAGAGGGGAGATGGAATGTCTCTGGCATTTTTGACAGTCAGCTTTTACAATTAAATCGTGGAATAATTTCTCCTCCTGATATCTCTTTTATGACTCATGCTGAGATCCTTAATTAAATAACTGTCCAGGTGTTCCTTGTTTCTGCCCTTATTAGAATTTTCAGTGTGTCTCCTACTGCTAAGGTCAAGATTTTTAGCCTGTGGTTTCCTACATTTTTCTCGAGATTCCTCTCTAAGAACTCAGTAGGTGTTAAACAACCTGATCATTTAGTTCTCTCTCTTTCTCCTATTTGTAAAGCAGGAATGGAAGAAGTTTCCTGAGATGTTCCCTGATTTATCAGTTACTTATTGTTAAGGTCTTTACTACATCTTTATTATTTTCTTCTTTATTTATTTTCAAAGTATTTCACTTCTTAGTCCACTGTTGTTTGTATGAAGTGGCTGTCTTAATTGATGTTTGCTTTGTGGTACTGAGGGTGGTAGATGAATAGCAACCAAATCAGTTCAGAGCATTTTATGAAATATTATTAGTATTTACTGACTGCATATGATTTTATGGTTATAACTTTACTACGTGAAATTGATGCCTTTTTTCAAGAAACTATAGAATATGATGTTAAAATATTATTCATCAGAATGTTCAATTTGAGAAGATAGGAAAACTGTTTTTTCAAGCTTTCTAATGGAAGTTTAATTGCTTTTAAAAGTGTGGCTATTTCTTATTGTTTAAATTTTTAAAAATTGAAGCTAATCAGCACTTGATCTCAACTGTACAAATTATAAAATCAGAGATTCAAAATGTCAGAGTTGCATTCATTTTAGAAATATAGGAATCTTTATAGTAAGATTCATATTTTTAAAAATAACAGGAAGCAATAACCTGTATTTATAGTTCATTCTGCCCTGAGCTACTGCATTACTTCATATCTTGTCAGTACTTATCAGTATAGACCATTCAAAGAATTTTTCAAATGCTGAAACACTCCTTACACAAAATATACTTATCTCTGACACTTATGAAGCAGGTATTTGATATTCAGACTTTTAGTTATTATTTTTTTTTTTAGAAAGGAAATGGGTTGTCTGTATTTTCAAACATGGTTTTTGACAAGCTATAGTCATGATCAAATTTAGAAGAGATTATTATTGGGTTAATTTTAGTATACTTTTTGAGCAAAATATGAGATTTAAGAGATGCCTCCAACACTTTTCTATCATGAAAGAAACATTCTCCCTTTTGAGAACAAACCAGAACAAAGAGTAAAATGAGGTGAACAGAAAACCTTCTTAAAGCAAATGTATACAGAGACAATTTGAGCCAAGTTTGACCTTCTTTCTTCTTTTTGAATCCTGAGTCCTAGAACCTTTTAGCTAATATGGTCAGCAAGATTAAGCCATGGCAATTGGCTATGGATCATGAGTATCAGGTGGTTACATTCAAGATTGCTCTCTACTTCTAGTTCAGAATGCTGACTTGTGAATCTGTCTTGTTGTTTTGGAATTTGCAAGCTGTAATAGAAAGAAAGGGAAGAGTGTCTAACCTCTTGTAACAACCACACACCAACACATCTGGACCTATTATAACCGAAACAAATGAAAACCTGAATGGTTTACAAAAAATGAAAAAAGCAGGATTTTTCCTTAGAGATCGGAAAAGGCATGTTGAAGACAGTATTGTAAAAGTCCCATGCTTATTTTATGTGAACTCATACAGAACTTAAATGTTTAGTTAAAAACCCTTTCATTTATATATTTTTCTTCTTTAAATATAATTTTTGACATAATTTTGCCTTAATAAATTCTAACTGCATTTTGAAAGAGATACCATGTAAGCCGTGTTTAGAACGTAAGATGAATGATTTTTGTGAACCAGTGTTTTTATATTTTTGACGAGTCAATTTTTGCCATTAAAAAATCAGGGTAATAACTTTAAATGATTATTAAAATGCTTTAATACTAACAGATCTTTTAGGAGGCTGTTTGCTTAGTGAATTCAAATCCCTCTGTTTGTGGGGCGCCTGGGTGGCTCAGTCGTTAAGCGCCTGCCTTTGGCTCAGGTCATGATCCCAGGGTCCTGGGATCGAGCCCCGCATCGGGCTCCCAACTCCGCGGGAAGCCTGCTTCTCCCTCTCCCACTCCCCCTGCTTGTGTTCCCTCTCTCGCTGTGTCTCTCTCTGTCAAATAAATAAAATATTAAAAAAAAAAAATCCCTCTGTTTGTGCTTTGGGGAAAATGGTGATTCCTCTCATTTGTTTCAGATTAAGTAATTCCCCCGATATAGAGCCCAGAAAAAGTTAGACATTTTTGATATTTCCAGGACAGAAACAGCACAGTTTTCATCAAGTCTATGGAAAGCCAAAATAATGGATGCTGGAACATGGATCCTTGGAATTGGGAATGTCGGTTCTCGTGCTTTAATTCCAAAAGACAGATAACTGCTTCCGTAGTGTCATCTTCCTTGTTCTATTGTTGCACTAGAATATCTTAGCCAGTCTTTTGAAGCATTTTATTTATGAGTTATGTTGACCAGTCAACAAAATTCACTTTTAATCCATTGGACATATCAAAGTATATGTACAGTGTTTTAATCAACTACTAAATGGAAGGCTAGTCTAAGCAAGGGAGAAAATACTGTATAAATCCTGCTTTCTCGGTCCATCCATAAATGTATTTATCCAGCCTCAGTTGACCATGTCATGGTTCTTGCATCTAGAGAAGATGGTCTTCACGGACACAGCATACCACATTCTTTGGTTTCAATAGCACGTTATTAGGAACACATTTAATGATGGCATTTTGTTGCTAAAACTTAACCTTTGGAAGAGAATTCAGCTCATGAAGATATCTCGGTGAGAAACTTACTTTTTCCAGACATGAACGGTGTTATCTCCTTATTCACGTCTCTTCAAGCCCCAATCTTAGAGATTTTCAAGTGGCTTATATCATGTGCTATGCAGGCCGTGGCCTCTCCTCACATCACTGATGGAACCACAGTGGTCTCTTAACAATGGGCTGGCTGGTTGGGGGATTATTTGGGCATTTGGCTTCCTGGGCCAGAGCCGACGATTTAGTGAATTCATCCACACATGCCTTTTTTAGTATAATTGTGAAACTTGAAATTCTTAGCTTTTTGTTAATCTTTATGACTTTTAATCCTTATGATGAATGCACAATATTCACTGCCCTTTCCTCATCATTTAATACATGCATTAGATGGCAAACTCCATCTGTGGAAGGCCTGAACTAAATGCCCTTGCTGCTGCTTTCCACATACTCTTTGTCTCATCTGAAAGCTTTCTATTTTAAATGCTGTAATACAGGCTGCTTATTTACAAGTGTATTTCTCCTCCCTGAAGCTTCACTCTGTCTTGAGAGTATAGGAGTATTTTTCATACACAGTATTTTCTGTTTTGACTATGATATATTGCTGTGTGCTTTTCATATATTTTGTGTGTCTCTGTGTGTCTGTCATGGGATAGAGCACCATTTGGTAGGCGTTCTTCTTCTTCCTGTCTGCTAACCAGGAGAGATGTTAATATTATAAGAGAGGAGGTGATTGTTCTTAAACCATTACACAGAATAATTTGAGATGTACTCTCACCTTTTAAGGAGATAAACCTTGTCTTTTGTTTCCTTCAGTATGACTAACTATAGGCATTTCAGGTATCTGCTGAGCAGAATAAGGACTACCTTTTTATGTGAAGTAGTTGTCTAAAGATCAGAAATAATTACTTTGTACATTAGCCTTCATGGCCTGTATGACCTGGTTAATTAATTTTTTGCCAGGATAATAATACTAGATATATATTTGAGGATATGCTTCATCATTAAGTATCTAAGTGACCTCTAATTTTAAGAGCTGGACCTTGGCATTTATTGTCTTTTGGAGATGGCTGCAGGAGCTGACACAAGCCTGATGCAAGTCAGGAGCCCTCCAGTCTCATGGAGTCCCTCTGTCTTACGTTGTATCTCTGTTAATTGTATTTAGCATTGATAAACAAAAAGCAATTACAGTGCTCCTGTTTTGGCTCTAGCCAATAGTTCTTCTTTGTGTTATTGATCAGGTAACGAATCTCCATCCCACAGCCTCTGAGCAGGACTAAGTAAACCCGCGGGATGTAATCTGATACCACTATGGCACTGTGCATGGATCTGATACTCTCCTGCAATGAAATGAGAGTTATAAACAAAGCTGAGAAGTCTAGGATTAGCCCCCAGCTTCAGCAAGCCCTTAAAATATTTTGTAATTCTATCTTCAATCATGAATTAGCCAGGAAAAACAGACCCTGTCTCCTCTATTTCTCCGCTGTATGCTGTTTTTAATTGCCCACAGGCAGGCTGTTGTGATCTTCTTTGGAAGTTTAAAACCAAGATAAAAATGCAAATCTAATTATTTCTTTTATGTAATCTAATTAACTTTTTAAGTAATGATAGATGCTCCATAGCTTGCTTCAAACATTTTAATAATGAAGTCTCTGAATTATAAAGAATAGGTAAAGCTGCTATAATTCATGAATAGCAAGGGCCTTCCCAGCTAAAAATAAAAATTCTCTGTGGATTAGAAACTCCGATTTGGCCATGCTAGACTGTTAAAGTTGGAGTGGATCTAAAAATAAGAAGAGATACTTGCCCAGATCCTGTGAGTTACTTACTACATGGAGTTATTAATCAGCTTGCTACCTGTTTTCTAAATGTGGCCCTACGGCAGAGATCTCTCCCCAGACCAGAACCTGAATCTCAATGCTTTCCAGGCCCTGGGCTTCAGTTTCCCTCCCCCGCTCTAGGTGACCCTCCCTTCTCTATTTTACCTGCTTATATTTATCTCTGACTCTACTCCCCAGCTCTTTCTCAGACTACTGATACTAAAAATTCCGGGAAACCGAAGTCTTTGCTTCTTCCCGGGATTAATGAAAAAGGGAGAGCACATGACCTGTTCAGAGGCAGGAGGGTATGGAGCAGCGTGGACAGATGACCCCGGTGCTGCCAGCATGTGACATTATCATTACGTAACACTGGATCAGTCCCATGGGGAAAAGGCGGCTCTCTTCTATTTTTTTCTTGATCGCTTTGGTTACATTGAGGGCTCAGTTTAGTGTTAGTCTTTAATACCTTCCTAGGATGTGCTAATCTCTCTCTGTAGGAAAGACAGAGAGAGAGCGAGCGCGAGAGAGCATCTTAGTCTCAGTCTTTGAAGGCAATAGCATTTAGCTACAAATAAAATGAAATAAAATAAAACTTTGATTTTTGTACTTACCTGGTTATCTTGTATTTATAACAAGAGATTTGAGGTTTCTACTTGAAGTAGTGCTATAAAGTTTCCTTTTGAAATAAATGTATTTAAGCAAAAAAAGTCAATTTAAATAAAAACCTTAAGCCAATAAATGTTGCGTACTTGGGTATGGCAAAAATTACGAAGGTAGTCTTTAGCGATAAATTTTGGGAAGCCTCAGAAAAAGTACTACACGAAGAGGTACTAAATGATCCCCCTTCACCCTGCTTCCACTTTAATAGAAGATTAAATTCAAAACATCAATAGAGTCCTCATGCTTCTCGTTTGCTCATGGGGGCGGGGTGTGGGGGGGTGGGTGGCTATTCCTGGTGGACAACAATGCTGTGAGTTTATCATTAAGCTATATTTAAAAATAACCCTGAGGGGCACCTGGGTGGCTCAGTCGCTAAGCGTCTGCCTTCGGCTCAGGTCATGATCCCGGGGTCCTGGGATCGAACCACGCATCGGGCTCCCTGCTCCACGGGAGGCCTGCTTCTCCCTCTCCCACTCCCCCTGCTTGTGTTCCCTCTCTCGCTGTGTCTCTCTCTGTCAAATAAATAAATAAAATCTTTAAAAAAAATAAAATAAAAATAAAAAATAAAAATAACCCTGACATTATGGGGGGTTTTTTTGTACCTCCTTTGGAATTAAAATGCCTTTTCTTTTTAGGCAGTAAAGGTGATAATAGATGGCATGTACTTTGTTTTCCGGTAGTTTATTTGGTAAAATAAGACATTCCCAAATGTATATATAAATAATATAATAATAACTTCATTATTAAAATGTTTGAAGCAAGCTTTGGAGCATCTATCATTATATATATATATATATCCCCAGTGTTGTTTTTCTTTGAAATTTCTTTGGAACTTTTTCTCCAGTCCAAATCCTGTACTTTACAGAAGGAAACCGAAACTCCAGACTTGTCCAAGCTTAAAAAGCTAAATATTGTCTGAGCTATGAGTGGGACCCAACTTTCATGACTCCTAGTCTAGTGCTCTTTCCAACATTCCAGGTTGTGTCTCAATTTGCCCTTTTTGTGACTTGAATAAATCTTAGTGCAATTTAGTTTCTTAGTTTGTAAAATGTGGAAAATAACACCTACCATCTAAAAATCTCATTACATTCCCTTTGTCCTTAAACAGAAAAAAATTGAAGATTTGCCATTAGAATCAGTTTATATCCCAGAACTACTACAACTATGGGTATATACCCACAAGGAAAGACATAAAAAGAACATAATTGGGATCTTCTTATAGTGTAGTATGAAATGTACTCATGGCTGAGTGACTCTTTGGTATTTAATGTAAACTTCTTACATAGTTAATTATTTTACTTTCTGGGGGCTTTAAAGTGATATGTCTTTATATTGAGGGTCAGTCACCTTTAATGTTAATACTTTTCTTTACAGCTACCTTCTCCAGCTGACAAAAGTGAGCAGTGAGTGACAGCATTTGATGCCAGTGGTTCTCAATCTTGGTTGTACCTTGTGAACACTTGGAAGCCTTTTAAAAATACTAATGCCTGGGTTCCATCCCAGAGATTCTGATTTAATTGGTCTGGGGTGCAGTCCTAGTCGAAGATAGTTAGAAACTCTCTAGATGATACTAGTGAACAATCAAGATTGAGAAATACTGCTTTATACAGTGTAATGCAGACTAAATGATTAAATGTGAACTCTAAGTTGTTTGGACCATATCTATAACATCTATGTATCAGAGGGTTGGGCATAGCTTAAACAAATAATTCTTTAGCAGCTGAAATATACTTTTGACTTTAGTCACAGCTATTTTACTTAAAAGCTAGAAAGCTTATGATGGATCATGGTTTAAACAACTTAAATAAATTTAGTTAATTGTTCTAATAACTTGATTTTTATTTATATATAGGTATACTGGCAAAACAGGAATGTGTTGAGATCAGAATATTTTTTCCTTTGGGAGAGGGTATTTAAAATAAAAATGAAGCACAGCATTTCATAATAATACAAAAACTTTCAGAAAATAAATTCTGAGTTACTACTTAAACAAAATGACCCAGGAAACCAATCCGTGTTTTTTCAAAAAATTCTCTACAAAATTGACATCTTGATATACTTGTGGAATGTATGAACCTGAATACACCTTTAAGCTAGATTTGTACATATAAGTAGAAGGTATAGAGAATAAGATGCATTATTTCAGAGTGTATGTAATTTAAAATTTTATAGAACTAGCACAGATATTGGTTAAATAAATCCAGATTTAAATTCCAGTTCTACTACTAATTAGCTCAGTGATCTGTTTTGCTACTTACTAGCTATGAGACAAGTTTCTTAATGTCTCTGAGCCTGCATTTCTTAATTCCTAAAAGATGGAATACCTTACTAGTTGTGAGATTAGAGATCATCATATAAAGCCTCTATCTAGTAAGTGCTCAACACACAGTATCTATCACCATCATTATTGTTATTGTTGTTGTATACCAGCTATCATTTCAGAGTACCTTATGGAGAAACATATATATATATATATATATATATATATATATATATAGTATCTGTGTTTATGTTTGTATCTATATACACATGAATATTTAGAACCCACACATTAGTGATGTGAATATAGAGTAATCAATGTCGATGCATTTAAATCTATTATGACCATGATAATCTAAAGGAAAAGAAAGAGCAACAGTTTTCTCTGGCTGCCAAATGAGAGCTGTTTCAATTGTCAGTGAGAGGAGAGTAAGGTTTATCTGGCAACTACTTATCAGAAGTAGTTGGCCAAGAATTAGACAGGGCTGACTGGAGAGTGTCTAAAAGGGAGCACGGCATTTTATTCTGGAAAACAGGGTCAAATTCTCACCTTTCACACCAAAATGGGCTTTCCTATTAGATCAATAGTGCTTGCAAAGTTAGAGGGACAGTAAATGAACCTTTCCAATTTATTTTATAGCTTAAAAAAAAAAAACCACAGATGAAGTTACATGATGTAGCAGCACAAAATGCAAAAGTCCTTCTTGTTTAAAATAAAGTTGTTCATATAAATCTTGTGTAAGCCATCTCCTGTAAGTCAAGCATTTGCCCAGCTTTTGTGAATTATGTCTATACTTAGAATTTAAGAAGTTAAACAGTATGCATACCAGACTTGAGAGATGGGAAATAAAAATTGATATACTGTGTGACTCTTGATATAGCACAGGGAAATATCTTTTAAATTCTGAAGGGATGTCCTGACATAACCATTTTTAATTCACATAAGGTAACTCCCACTCAAAGTTATTAATGTTAGAGTCAGATATTTTTACTTGTTCAAAAGAAAAGAAAATAAATGATGCAAAAGGTATCAGGGTCTCACTGTGAGACGCTGAGTTCATTTATGTACCACCCGATCCATTAAGAAAATGTTGAAATTGTAACATTAAACAATGAAAGTCAAGGAATTCACAGATCAGAATAAAGGGTCAATTCCATCCTCAGGTCATAGTCATGACTGTTGTTGAACATACATTTCGGTGGAAGATGTGAATTTTCTACAGTGGCTGAAATGAATGCAGGCGGAAAGGGCCCTCAGCTGGGGTGACTTGGCAGCTGCTTGAACGTCTGACAAGGTGGACAAACAGTTCTAAAGGACTCACAGCAGGCCTGGCTTCTTCTGTGCTGGGCTAGCATCATTCATTTCCCAGCCACACGAGTGTTGGCTGCTCCTTTTGCATTCTTTACGTATAGTATTCATAGGAAAAGGGGGGGAAAACAAAAACCAAGAAAGAGGATTTTAGTTTCAGCTGATCATCTAATAACTTTTGTCCCCTTTTGAAAGTTGTGATGATGTCAGGAACCAGTTACCCAAATGGAAAAACATTCCTTATGTGCTATTATTTGATAAAAGATGTAAGTAAGTCCTAGTTCGCTGTTTCGTAAGCTGGCTGTGGCAGAAGTCATTTGTTAACGTACAGAGAATTCGTTAAGTACAAGGCTCTTTAGGATTCCTGTAATTGAATGGTGCCTGAGGAGGGGCCTGAAACTTCAAGGAGAGGAGAGCTCTCCAGCTGCTGGCTCGTGTATTTGTCTGTCCTAAAGGACCTTTTTTCGCCCTGTGGCTGTCAGCTTCTCCTTCCTCCTGACTTGCATTTCACTGAGAATCAGGAATATCATGATTGCTCCCAGATCATCAGTTTAGGAGCTGGAGGCTGGGGTTTGAAGGAATCAGCATGCATATAGTGGGAGAGGAATGAGCTTAACAGCAGAAGATGATGGAGAGGAAGGAAGTGCACATTGATAGGAAGCTGTCACCTTGCTCAGTGATGAGGAACGGAGGCTTGAGAAAAGGAAAAAGTAGTTCTATGTTTTTCTCTCTATCCTACTCTGTGTAATTCTTTGTGATGCTTTGTGCAGACTCAGGTTTCTCGATTTTATGTTTGAAGGTTAGATGGAGTGGAGGCAGTTAGATGAGCTGGTATGCTCTATGGAAAAGCCTAGAGGGCAGGGCACCTGGCTGGCTCAGTCAGTGGAGCATGTGACTTGATCTCAGGGTAGTGCGTTTCTGCCCCACATTGGGCATGGAACCTACTTAAAATAAGAAAAATAATAAATAAATAAATATTTTTTTAAAAGGAAAGAAAAGCCCAGAGGAGCAGGCAAAAGTGAGAGAGTAGTATTCATTATTGGTTCTAGCCAGAGGTTATTTTCAGAAGATCAGGTAGACCAGGTCAGATCCACAATGATAGAGCAGACATGTAGTCTAACATTGGAGGAATTCCAGCTCATGGCTGGATTATCTAGAGCGCAAGGGTGGAAACCAGGGCCAAGAAAAATGCTGTTGGGCTCTCGAAGTTGGCCTCCACACAACAGCTGTTTTCCTGTTAAGATTGTCTGATTTGGTTCTATTGTAGATTGTGAGATACACTGGTCTCTGGCAGGGCCCTTCCAGGGTCTCTGTTTTAGGATAGAAGAACACCCCTGGTATTCCTAAGGATCCCCTATGGGAGGGAAATTCAGATCATTGGCAGTCCTGTAGAAGAGGTCATTGGAATTCTCTGTTTAGGACTTGGCTTTCATATCAGTACGGGATCTTTCCTTCTCAATAAGATTGGACCTGACTGTGGAGACCTGGATTTGTGATATAATATCTATCAGATATACTGTATACCTCAAGTGATTAAGTGTACAATCTTTAAAACAAATGTCTTTGTGTAATAGAATCATAGTTAAACTATTTTTTCTTGTTTTAGTTTAGTTTTTTAAAAACATTTTCTAACATGTATTGCTTTTGTATAAGGAAAAATGGTTAAAAATTTTAAATGTACTTGGAAAGAACACTGATTTTCATATTAGTAAAATTATTAAATTTATTATGGTATATTCATGTGATGGGCTGTTACAGACTGTTAAAAATATTTACAAATAATTTTTAATGATTTGAGGTAATGCTTACAATATACCATCAGGTGGAGAAAACCCAGAACGCAGTAATATAAGTACATTATAATTTCAGCTACATAAAAATAGGCATAAAAAAAGACTGGAAGAGAATGCATTGTTTTTATAATTAGCTTTATTATTCTTATTTTACTTTTTAAAATGCAGCTAACAAAAAAGGAGCAGGCGTCTATCTTTTTATCTTGTGATCGATCACCTGTGGAATAGATTGTGATCACCAATAGATCATCAGATCTTATGATTTAATTGTCATCATCTGATTTCTGGTTGCTTAAATAGAGTTTCCAGTTAATAAAAAACAACCAGGTCTCCAGATAGCTGGAAAAAAATGTACCGGTACAGATCTTTCTAGCACTGTCAGGCTATTTTACTGATATCTATGCCTGTTCCATCTCTTCCTTGTTTTCCCAACCATCTTTGCCTAGGACACTGAATTAATTCCGTAGACTTGTATGTTCCCATTGGCTTGGGGAGGCCATGATTTCAAGCCTAGGAGAAAGGGAGACATGGAGATGATAACTGATCTACTCTCAGCAGAACTTGTCCTTCTCCCTTCTATGGAAGGTATACGGACCCAGCTGGGAGACAAAATAATATTAAAGCAGTGTAGAGTGGCAGAAAGAAGCCCAGACTTGGACTTGGGATATCTGTGTCTAGTTTTTGTTCCGCTAGTAACTACATGACCTCTGGAAAATTATTCTGCAATGATTCTCATTTTCCATATATTTAGAACAAAGATCTTTGTACAAGATTATCGCAGAAATCCCTTGCGACTCTGACCTCCTGTGACTCTTAGATGAAGGGAATTAACTCCGGTCCTTAGAAAATGGAGAGTAGTAGGCAGTTTTGCCTGAGAAGGTTGTAGGCCAATGTCGAGTTTGGCCACAGCATAAGCCACGTCCCCCTAGGAATGTTTGCATTTTAAACCATTGAAAGGTTTTAAATTATGAGGTCAAATTCATGTTTCCTTTGTGGGGTATTGGGATGGCTTGTAATGCCTGCCACGTGAAATGATGGCTATCGGGTATTCTTAGAAAAACGTATTTAGGAAGAGGGCCTATAAATGCCTGCTTTCAGGCTACACCGAACACATTTCTGCAGCCAATGACAAACTCCTGCCATTAGGGCTATATAATGGAAAGGGTGACACAAATTTAATTTTAGTGTTGCAAGTGAAATATTATAATTTTTGGGAAAAAATCCTTATAGCTTTGCTAAAGTATTAATTGCAGGAAATTACAGCATATCCTCATGTAGTATTATGTCAGTGGCATATATAACATATAACACCTTTTCCTAGTCTCTCTTGTTTTCACCTCAAGTGTTGCATTTTCATCTGAAAAGGGATGTGTTAAGTAGTTAGAATTTTGTCTAACTGTAGGGGTGGGTGGTGCTGAGTGAGGCTCAGGTTGTCTGAAAACAATTAAGCTGTGAAGGGGAGACTACTTGGTTATGCTTCCTAGAACTGGGTTTACTGCCTGAAGCATAATGTTGATATGGATATTCTTTTGACCATATCCTGATTTCTAGCTTGTTAGGTTTCATCTTCTAGTCCTAATAAATTTTCCAACTACAATTTATTTATTGGGTTGCAAGATAAAAAATGAGAGAATTTCATTTCTGATGTGTGGTAGAGTTTAATACGGTTTTCCGATTTCCTCCCATTTTGTTTGAAGTAAATAGGGTAATTACTCACTAAAATTCTAATATCTTTCAGGGCTTTAGGGATGAATCTAAAACAGAACCATATAATGTTTTATTTAAGCAAATCCATGTTCTTATTAGGCAGTTCACCTTAATGTCATTTTTTATAAATAAACTTTGTTTTATTTTTTCAAGGGTTATTTAATTAATTTTGTTCTGACATTCTGCATCTGCTAAGGCCTACAGGATGTGATTTGTGGTTTAAAAATGAAAATAATTTATTATTTGAAAAATGATAAATCATCCGGGAATGATACATAAATATGAATGTAAAAGAGTCTAATGCACTTCCATCTCGTTTTTTTTCTTTTGTACTAAGGCATCTGCACAGTTATCTGTGTTTGCACAAAGCGTTTGTGCCCAGTTGTACATCTGATTAATATCTAACGAGATATGAGGGAAACCTATTCTGGAGACACCAACGCAGTGCTGGCTTCTTGAACTGTTTATGGTTTCCATTAATTGCGGGGCTTTACCATATAACCATTGTATAGATCTGGTTTTACTTACGAAATCCAGATCTGCTTTTTCTTCCCTGCTGAGCGGGGTGAAGTTACTTGTGCTACTAGCTTCTTATTATTTTGGGGTTCACAGCATCTTGGGGGTGGAAGCTGTCAGCCCTGAAACTCCCAGTGTTTCTGTGGAAAGATTAACATTGCTGGAGTAAATCCTTGGTAAGTTTGCCGTCCACGCAACACAGGTTAAGCAAGCACTTTACTTTTGAATAAAGTATTTATTTTAACAGTTATGGAAAGATACTCATTTCCCCACAGCCGTTCCCCCTCTCTACTTTGGGTAAGAGTAGTCTAGGCTAGAAGGCTTTTAAAGTCTGGTCATTAGTCTTTCATCAGAGCCTCCATATTCTTCCCCAGGGGGAGGAGTAGGTAAGGGAATGAGGTAGGGGACAATGCAGAGATTTCTGTGTAAAAGGTAACATTGTCTTTTCTCCTTAAGAAGCTTCAAAGATCATCTTATTTTCTTCGGAAATGAGAATGTGTGAGGGGATATTTTGGTTGGGTTTATAAGACCATTTTATTTTCCTAGTAAAAAGAGCTGGCTTGTTAGGTGGTGGTCTTAATCTCCACCCTGAAAGAACATGGTGGCTGTGTGTTCCAAAGGACAAAATGTATTGGATTTAAATAGGACAGCAAGCCTGTCCTGTTCTGGTCCCTAACCATTTCATATTTGCCAGAGCTAGTTCCTGAATGTAGGTTGAAAAGCAGCTGGTAAATCACAAAATGGGTGTTCTCATTATTAACCATAAAGTGTAGGAAAGATATCTGGAAAGAAATCTAAGGAGATACTGCCTCTTCATTTATGCCGACAGTGTTTGGGAACATTCTCATTACCTTTTTGACTAGAAAAGTCTTACTGCATTTGGAAAAACAAAACAAAACAAAAAACCAATAGGAGGCCCCCCCTCCTTTTTTTAACTAACTAGCTGTGAAGTTGTATAAGAAAGAGAAAGCACTTTGAAAAATGGTCCGAGCTCTCGTGTATTAAGCACAGCAGATGAAATGATTTATTGGGTTTTATACACATTCTGTAAAGGGTAAGCATTGCTAACAGAATGAGTGGCAGCCTCTGGGAGCTGAGCAGGCCCCAGGGACTAGTCTTTGTTCCTCTGGTCTTGACAGGCATGTGTCTCTGTTAAATGAGAGCTTAATTTCTCTCATATGTGAACAATTTCCAAGCCCCACAAAGGCAGCCAGGACTGGAGCTATTTAAAAGAACCAGCACAGGAGGAAGCATTCTTGAAGAAAGGGGATGCTAAAAGGCTAATTACTCACCATGGCTTAGCAACTATTTTATTTTTTCCCTAACCAAGGTTTATTAACGTGGATCTGCCACTTTTTTTTTTAACATAAACACACATTAAAATTACAAGGTTATATTTTTATTCTTTGTGAAATAGCCATTTGCTGATCTCTGCTCATTGAAAAGAGGTGCCCCCATCAGCAGTGGTGGTGTATATCATGGAATATTAATTCACTAGAGGGGGAGGGGAGAGGCTAATATACTTTGGATCCTTTCTCTCTCAAGTGGAAGGAATTTAAAGTATTTACTAAGCAGCATCCTTGGCAACACTGTGAACCCTTTCTTTAGACAGTAATTGCTTAAGATGTGGAGGGGATCTTTATTTCAACATTTTCTGTGGGTGTTTCAAACTATGATTTGTTTAGTTTGTCTCAATTTGTGGACTCTGGCATCTGGGGGATAATCCATGTTGTTAAAGAGGCATACGTAGGAAGTTACAGGTATATTTCCATTTACACGGCTCCTCTTTTCTTAAGGTTGTGTAAACTAGATCATTTTTCCCCCTTTGACTTGTATTATAATCCTCATTAGCCCTTTATCTTAATTTCTGACCACTGATCTTTAAATTTCTGTGCTTTTCCTTTCAAGCTTGATATCTTTAGGTAATTACCTATAAAGAACATTTAAATGTATTTATATGACAACTATTTTATTATTAAGGTAAGAATATATAAGCATGAACAATAATTACCTTCTTATTTATCTGTTTTGTATGTTTTTAAAACAGGACACACCAAATATTTAAGTTGTTTACAGAGAAGAATTTTAGAAATGAAAGGGGAATTTATAATTTCTTATGAAGACACTATGTTGAATCTTGAAACACTTTGGCCAAACTTGCCTCTTGATTTATTTTAGAATTAAAACAGTGGCCTAGGTTCTCTTGACGATCACCAATAATTTGCTGAGTGACCTTTGGCAAATCACTTAATCCCTGGGGCCTCAAATGCCTCATCTGTAAATAAAGGTTTTTTTCCATCTCTAAACTTCTGTGTTTTAAGAAAAGATCTCTGAAATAAAATAAATTACATGATTGCAGAGTGCCCATAATAAATTTGTTTAAAAAGCCCCCTAAAAAACATTATTACAAGTCTACATTTTGAATTTTTAAAATGGGAAAATCAAGAAGTCTTCAAATATGATACCTTGACTGGCATACAGCCAGACGTGCAATGTTATCCGTTCATGGGAACAACATTCTACTGTACATGACAGGCTCTGTGTGGCATAGCAAGAAAAGTTGGGAAAACTGTTGATTTTATTTATAATGATGGACGGCTGACAGCTCTTTTGATTGCATTTATCGAAGTGGTCTTCATGAGTGAATCACATTTTTCATATGCCATTTAACAGTTGTAGTAAAAAAAAAAAAAAGTATAATTTCCACCTGCATGGCTATTTCTACTAGTGCATAGATAACTCCTGAAAGTGTCTGAGCCCCATGTATGGCCATGATGATCCAACTCAGAAGGAGAATGGGTGGTATCTTTACTTAGAGTATGAAATGGTGACTACGTGACTTGGAGAGGAAAAAAAATAAAAGCCATTTCCTCCCAGGTGCTTTTTTTTTTTTTTTTTTTTTCAGTATTCTTGCTACCCAGAGGTACTGTGGTTTCCATAAGAAGCCATGTTTTGGTAGAAATAACACATGCCAAACCACTTAAACTAATGACTAAGCATTTTTGTTCCAGATTTGGATTGCATCTGAATATGAAAAATAGTAAGATCTTCAGAAATGAGAGTCAAAGAAAATTCTAGCATCCTTATTCTGACATGAATTAATTAGGTTAAGATTGCTTTCATTTTTGTTTAGGATGTTATCCAGAATGAACAACCAATATCATTTCTTTATAAATCTGCCTCTGTTTCTTCTAGTTTTTATTGAGACATAATTGACATATATCACTGTGTAAGTTTAAGGTGTATAGCATAATGGTTTAACTTACGTATACATACTATGAAATAATTATCGCATTAAGTTTGGTTAGCACCCATCATCTCATATAGATTCAATACAAAGAAAAAGCAAAAAAATAAAGAAAAAAACTTTCTTTCTTTTTTTTTTTTAAGATTTATTTATTTTAGAGAGAGAGAGAGAGCAGGGAGACGGGCAGAGAGAGAATCCTGAAGCAGACACTGTGCTGAGCACAGAGCCCAACACAGGGCTGTATCCCAGGCCCCTGAGATCATGACTTGAGCCGAAATCAAGAGCTGGCTTCTTAACTGATTGAGCCACCCAGGTGCCCCACAAGTTATTTTCTTTGTGATGAGAACTCTTCAGATTTATTTCCTTAACAACACCCATATATATTATACAGGAGTGTTAACTATAGTCATCATGTTGTACATTATATCCCAGTACTTATCTATTTTATCACTAGAAGTTTATGCCTTTTAACCACCTGCCTCTAACTCCCCCTCCCTCTGCCCCTCTGCCTCTGGTAACCACAAATCTGATCTCTTTTTCTATGAGATTTTTTGTTTGTTTGTTTTAGATTCCACATACAAGTGAGATTGTACAGTATTTGTCTTTCTCTGACTTATTTCACTTAGCACAACACCTCAAGGTTCATCGACGTTGTTGCAAATGGCAGAATTTTCTTGTTTTTATATGGCTGAATAATATTCCATTGTATATACACACCACAACTTCTTTATCCACTCATCTGTTAACAGACACTTAGGTTATTTCCATGTCTTGACTTTAATGCTGCTATAACATCGGGGGGCAGATTTCTTTTCAAGTTAATGTTTTCATTTCCTTTGGCTATATTTCCTGAAGTGGAACTGCTAAGAAATATGGTAGTTGGATTTTTAAGTTTTTGAGGCTCCTCCATATTGTTTTCCATAGTGGTTGTGCCACTTTACAATCCCATCAACAGTGCACAAGGGATCCCTTTTCTGCATATCCATGCCAGCATTTGTTATCTCCTGTCTTTTTGGTGATGGCCATTCTAAAAGGTATGTGGTGATATCTCATTGTGGTTTTAATTTGCATTTCCCTAATGACTAATGATGATGAGTATCTTTTCATGTACCAATATTGTCTGCCTCTCTTTTTATATTTCCTGTTCTTATAAATGACATCACTTCAAGTCATTTGATCTTGGCTTTTTCTTCATACATCTTACAATTGCCAATTCTAGTCCAATTTACCTTCAAATGTCTCATATCTAGCTTCTGTTTTTCATTCCCACTGTTACCAACATGATCCAGATTATCATTACTTTATGCCCAAACTGCTGAAATATAGTCTTAAATTGTCTCCTCACCTTCAGTCTGTCCCTCTCCACTTTACACATTCATTCCAAAGTATTTTTCCTCATTATGCTTATCTTCTTCTCAGAAGTGTCGAACGGTGTCTTGTTGCCAATGATTTTGATTTACTTAATACATTTTCACTGAACATTTATTATATTTCTGACATTAGTCTTTGAGGATATGGCAATCTACAAAAATTTCTGCCCTGCTCAGCTTACATTCCAGTGGGGGAAGGCAGGCATAAATGAGAAAAGTTAAATTATAGCATGTCATAAAACTGCTATGCAGGAAAAATAGAGAAGGAGAAAGAGGTAATAGAGTTTTGAATAGTTTGCTTAGATAAGTACTTATGAAGAAGGTATCATTTGAACAAAGCCTTGAAGGAAAGGAAGCAAGTCAAGTGGATATCTGGAGTAAGACCCTTCCATGCAGAGGGAAGAGCAGATGCAAAGATTCTTGGTAGGAGGAAGCCATCTCTGTTTAAGGAATATGAAGGGACCACTATCACTGGTGGGTATGGGGGTAATTTTGGAGTGTGAACAAAATGGAGAGGAGTAGGAAATGAGAACAGAGAAGGCCTTTTACATCATTGTAAGGACTTTGGTCCATGAGAAGGCTATTTAGGCAAGTAATTTTGGTAACTTGGCCCAGGGCAGTGTAAGTATTGAGAAATGGTTAGATTCCAGATATAATGGGAAAGTAGAGCCAAAGAGATTTGGAGTGAAGGGGAAACCGGAAAGTCACTTGAAAGTGACTTCAAGGACTTTGACCTAAGCAACTGGGAAAATGGAGCTGCCGTTCAATGGGAAAATTACAGGAACAGGTAACAGTGGAGGGTAAGAGTGAATAGCTGGTAAGTGGGAATGAGTTTAGTGTTGAAGTGCTGAATTGAAATACTCATTAGAGATCTAGGTGGAGATGTTGAGTAGGCAATAGGACATACAAGTCTGGAATTCAAAAGGGAGATAAGGACTAGAAATGTACATTTGGGAATATCAGTCTGTGGATGGTTTTTAAAGTTCAAAGTTGTTAGCTTGAATTTCATGGCCCTCCGTAAAATGGTTCCTACTTTCATTTCTAGATTTTCTTTTTGCTAGATAGTTAATCACACTTGTCTACATGTTGTTTCCTGAACATGATTGTGCCCTCCTGTCTCCAAGTCAATTATCATATTTTTTTTTTCTACTTAGATCCGCCTAGTTTTCTCCTCACATTCATCTTTGCCTTTAAAAGCCTAGAATTCCATTAAGTCTAGTTCCCTGATCACTACTACCCCTATCCCCTGCCTGAGCCAAAGTCTTCTTTTCCTCTTCTGAGCAACCAATCTCTTTCAGAAATGGAGGGCCTTAAACAGTATTAAGCTGCTTCTGGGGTTGAGTCACAAGGATACTTTTCAATGGCCAAACTTTTCACAGAGGACAAAATACATACCACATGATGAACTGCAGTTCACGGGAGCCACAGGGAGAGAGTCTGCAGGTTGTTATCTTGCTGGGATTAACATTGTCTTTGGGGTAGTTTTAGAAGCCAAATCCATGTGGTGTCAAGGCTCTGGGAGAATGGTTTAACCTATAACTTAGGAGGACTTCACTCAAGATTTATTGGCAAGATTTGCTTTTCACTTTAAGGGAGAGACGCTTTTCATCCTGAGACTTGATCTGGAAAGTGTGAGTGGAAAGAATTTTTTTCCTCTCTCCAGATTTTGTTTTTCCTGAGATGTTGTCTGAGAAAGCCTGGTTTAGTATTTTTTGGGGGGGGATGATACCTAACCTTTTTTTTTTGATACCTAACTTTCTGAAAGGTTAGAATTATATGTTCTGTCAGTAGTTGTAACATTCTTTAACATACTTGCTTTCTATCATTTAATTCTCCTTTAAATTAAAACTTTCTTTTACAAAAGGTATAATTTTAAAAACTATAGGAAATTAGACTATTTGGGCTGGAAGGGGCTTTGAGAGTTTTTTTTTTTTTTTCAAACTAATGAGAAGTGTATTTCACATCACTGTGTGATACGAGCATGCAGCACAACACACGTATGCACCTATAACAGAAACAGAAATTTCATTAAATGACACTTGTCTTACTACATGGGCTCTTTGTAGGAGCTCTTTTCTTTTTCTCTTTGTCTTCTCGCCCTCACTTTTCCATCCTCTTGTCTGGTTCTCTTCTCTTTCTTTTCCCTTCTTCACACTATGTTTCTGTTCTTTTTCACTTTCTCTTGTCTTCTTCATTCTCTCTCATTATCTTTTCTTCTCGTCTCTCTTTACTCACTCTTTATTCTCATTCCCTCATTTCTTTCACCTTCTCTCTCTACTTCTCTACTCTTTCTATTCTCTCTCATCCTCTTTCTTTTCATTTCCTTTTATCTGTCCCTTTTCCTCTTTTTCCCTTTTCTATTATATTTTTTAAATGTCAGCTCTGTCCCATTAATTGGTTATAGCCACAAAGTTTGGAGGACACTGACCCACGTCAAACCACTGATTTCACATGTAAGGGAGCTGAGGCTGATGGAGATGGGTTTTCCAAGATCACATGTTATGTCCTGGAAACATCTAGTTATTAACAGAGTTAGGTTTAGAACGTAGGACTTTGAAGATCTCCAAAGAAACCAAAACATTCTGGGCTATATGGGCATCTTATTAAGCTTCTGAACCTAATTCTTCCTTTTTTGAAGAATACAAGATATAGTTAATTGAAATTTTAAACAAGAATGTCTAGGTCAAATTTGGGAAATTCATATGGCTTTCTAGTTTAACATAGTTGCTATCATTATGAACTTAAAGTTATGATTTTTCCAAGTGAAGAACAATTAATACAGTTATGTATGAAACTTGAAGGCCTTCAAGGTTTTGTTATATATAATTGTACAGAATCCTTATGTTAGGACCTTATGTTAGAAAGCAACAGGAGAATCTATTATCTCATTTTCATAGTTCCAGGAAGGGGTATGAGGGTGAAGACCATGAACAAGCAAAGTCTGAGGAACAGTAAGTTTAGCCCCCTGCCAGGGGTTAGTATGTTTGAACACTGAGTGTCAGAGAAACATGCTAAGACAAGGTCAAGTGAGAACAACAAAAAGTCTAAAATCCATCTTTTCACTCAGCACTACCAAGTGCTGGGTATTTTGGTATGTCAAATGACAGAAGAAGACTAAAAACCATTAACACCACTATTACGTGGTATACACCTGACTTGGCTGTCAGAATGAGCACGTATTGACAACAGAACAGCTTTTTCTCTTGGGCGGGGGACGTTTTGTGGTGCCAGTAAAGTTGCTCAACACTTTATTTTTCCTTTGTCCTGCTTTTGTCTCCTCAGAATCTCACTCTATTTGTGCCTTTTTCAAAAATCTACTTTGGATGTGTGGGGATATTTTGTAATTTAGTTTCCTTTTTTTTTTTTCTTAATTACCAGGAAGGCACACCAAATTTTTAACCATAGAATTTACAGCAAATACTATAAATAAATTTGATATAATATTTGAATTTAGGGGAATAGCTACTGAAATAGTTTTATATATATATTAAGTATAACATATATATTAAATATAACAGATCCATTGTCAAATGTCAAGTAGTACAATCTTCACAAAATCTGAGAACAAGGAGAAAAGAAGAAATAGGAGTACCGGTGGGGTGCTGAAGCTGACTCACTCTGGGGCACAAGAGCCAGCTGTGTCTGTCTTTCTCTAACTCCTTGCTCAGTGACATCATGTGGGTAGGTTGAAATCAACCATGGTGCGATTATACTGTGGAAATTGGCAAATGCTCTAAATCACCTCTTTTTCTTTCTTTCTTTCTTTCTTTCTTTCTTTCTTTCTTTCTTTCTTTCTTTCTTTCTTTCTTTCT